>NW_026067909.1:10428530-10429791 GCF_014885135.2 Alexandromys fortis | reverse complement strand
AGAGAATATATATCCACAAAGCATATATGTGTGTGTGTGTGTGTGTGTGTGTGTGTGTGTGTGTGTGTGTATGTAGTAGTTTTTACTAATTTTCCAAAAAGTGGAAACAACATAAATGTCAGTCAGGAGGTGAATGAAGAAATGCAGTCTACAGTGGAATATTACTCAACAGTACAAAGAAAGGAATTTTACACGCCAGCACAGTTTCATCTCAGATAGACTGTACTGAAGAAATGGATCTGGCACAAAAGAACTGAGACACTGTGTGAGAGTCACTCAGGTTAAGAATCCTGTTATTATGGGAAGAGAATTGACAGAGCCAAGGAGAGTGAGTGATGGTACCAGCAGTGCACGGCCAATGACTGAGCACAGGATCAATTGTCAGAATCACAGACTGTGCCTGTCACATGGAACAAATACCACACAGTACACATCAAAGGCAGTGAGAGAAAGAGATGGACAGATGACTGATAGATAGAAGGTACATGCATATGTGATAGATAGATGATAGTTACATAGATGATAGATAGATAGATAGATAGATAGATAGATAGATAGATAGATAGATAGATAGATAGATAAGATAGATAGATGGATGGATAGATGATAGTCACTGCACATTATCAGATGTGCATTACAGGAACATTCCATCTCCAAATGTCAAACTCTGTATAACTGAGTTTAATCATCCGAGTTCAATTCCCAGCAACCACATGGTGGCTCCAAACCATCTGTAATGAGATCTGGCGCCCTCCTCTGGCATTTACATGGAGGCAGAAAGTTGTATACATAATAAATAAATATATCTTTAAAAAAGAATAATATAATAATCTGTATAATATAACTGAGTTGTATAATCTGATAACTACAGAACTACAGTACAAATTGGTCTCAGAAACACACAGTTCTGGGGTCTATCTCAGTGTCACAGGTTGATACAGGGTTGTCACTGGTCCCTCTGGAAGCTCTGGAGGAAAAACTATTCCTTGACCCTTTCAGTTCCTCACAACTGTCACTAGTGCTTGGTATAGGATTCCATCAGCTTGGGACTTCAAGTCACTCTGATTTGTCTGCACATCCTTGTCCTCCATTGGTATCAAATCTCTTTCAAAAAAGTTCATGTGAGTTCATCCAGATAACTCACGATCACCCCCCTCCCAGTGTAACGATCTCAGTTTACTCAGATCTATAAAGCCTCTAATTCCATGAAACAATATGAGTTTTAGAGGTGCCATGACAGAGGTGTCATGTCTAAGGTCAC
>NW_026067909.1:10419078-10423075 GCF_014885135.2 Alexandromys fortis | reverse complement strand
TCCAGCTGCTGCAAGCCCTGCTGCTCTTCAGGCTGTGGGTCCTGTTGCCAGTCAAGCTGCTGCAAGCCCTGCTGTTGCCAGTCCAGCTGCTGCAAGCCCTGCTGCTCTTCAGGCTGTGGGTCCTGCTGCCAGTCCAGCTGCTGCAAGCCCTGCTGCTCTCAGTCCAGCTGCTGTGCTCCTGTGTGCTGCCAGTGCAAGATCTGAGATATCTGACACCTATCTGTCAGCTGGGGTAGGGTAGGGTAGAGCTGGCTCTTCTCCTTGTGCACAGAGCAGATGTCATCTTGTGTCTCTGGAAGTCTCTTTCTCTTGAATTTGACTTTCTCTACAGTTCAGCCCCAGGTTTTAAGATAATAGAGGGCACCAGACTTTCTAACTTTTATTGGTCACTCTCTTTTCCTCCCAGAAGATGATGGATGCTAAGGGTCTGGAGCACCGGGTGAAGGACACGTGTGTGGCTTCTTAGCAGCTAAGAGCAACACACTAACCACTTTTCACCATGTCTTCCTGTCAGCACGGTCCACACTGGCTCCCTCTTCACTCCAGTTTCCCATACCTGTCTCTTAGAACACTGTAATATTTTCCTTCAATAAAATCATCTCTGTCACTATAAAATAAGTCTCCTCCAGTGTCCTTCTTTCATTTCCTTTCCTGTTTGTGTGCGAACAAATGGCAAGCTTATGGTCATTGGGCTCCTGGGAGCCCCAGGAGAAGGTCTCTGTGGAACTGGGAAGGGGGCCACCAGGAGGGAGCAATGCTTGCCCAGCCTTTGATGCAGCGAGGTGGCTCTTCTCAAACAGGTAGGTGATGGGTGTGTGGAAGAACATGGTGTCCTGTGTCTCAGATGATATGCAATGATCTTCTGACAGGACTCCATTGGGTACCATACCCTGGACTGCAGGTCATGTCACCCCTGCACTTCCCAGAGGAGATATGCAGGGTGGGTGTTAGTCACTCCCAATGCTGAGGCTGAGATCTCCTATGATTGCTGTTTCTGGGGTCTCCCATCACCCCACTCCTCTACTTGAACCATCAAGACCCTATGGCACACACATGCACACACACACACACGCACCCGCACACACACGCATGCATATAAATAAATAAATAAATAAATAGCATGATAACATGTTCCTGTGATTCCAGAACCGGGGAGGCTGAACTAAAGAATCTCTGGGACTCACTGAGCAGCTGGTCTATCTTACCCAGAAAGTTCAAGACCAGTGAGAGAAACCCTTTCTCAAAAAGGAAGGTGGACAGCACCTGAGAAATGACAACATAGGCCTACATGTGCAAACTAATATAAATTAATAAATAAATAAACAAACAAGCAAACAAACACAGGACCAGAGAGTGGATGTCCATATAAGGACCCAGAAAGAAGATACTGACTGAAAGCCAAGGAGAGAGGACTTGGGATGTGCCAGCCCTGTATCACATTCATGTTGGGCACCCAGTCTCAGGCACATAGAACAATGAATGGGCCTCTAACCTTAAATCCACTAGCTGGGTTGGTTGCTACAGTGTCTCCAGCCCATACCATGTTTGAGATAAGAATTGGACAGACCCAAGTGGGGAAGTCAGAGTAGTGGGGCCAACCTAGTCTTACAATGCAAAGCTGCACAGGTTCTGCTTGTAGAAGCATCTGAAACACGGAGCTAGTTAAAAGCCTGTTTTTTCAGGAAATAGCCACAGGTTGAGCCTGGGATCTGCAGCTTGGGTGGATTCATCACTCAGGTGTTGGGAGCATGTTTGAGGCTGTGTATGAATCCCCTCCTTGCCAGGAGTGCACTGCCCTCTAGGTCAGTGGTTCTATTGAAATGAGACAGCCTGGTCCTTTTGTCCCCCTCCCTCCCATAGCATATGCCCTCGTGTCTGAGGTTACTGAAGACTGCAGATCCAGCTCAGATGTAATCCGCTCATACACTGGGCACAGGACTGGAGACATACAGTATCTTGGCCACAGTGGAGTCAGCATGTCAACAAACTATGACGGCACAAGCTGGAGAAGGTGGAATAGGACCTCACATTCCACCCCGGGGCTCCAGGAAGGTACAGCTGGGTTGTGTCCCCCAACCCAGCAAGAAGAGAGGGACATAAATGGAACATTCTCAGGGAGGAGCTCCTCCATCAAGGCAGTGTTGATGGCATATAAGTTCTCAGTCAGTCTGTTCATACCTAAACTCAACACACCAGAGCAATGCAGTCACAAGGCAGCACTGGTCCCACAGAAACTCCACCACGGAATGCCACTTCCCAGTGTGCTGGGACCTGGGTCTCCAAGCAGACATGGTCGAGCGAATGCTGAGACTGGGCAGCAGTGATGGGGTGTTCAACCAGAGGCCACTTATACAGCAGGTGACCTCATCAGAACTTAGAGTTGCTCTGGATCAGATGTGAGCCTTCAAACCCCTTTCTCCTCTTATTGTTTTCCTCTTTCTGTTCTGAAGCAAGTGTCCACGCAGCCCAGACTGGCCTTGAGCTCACTAGGTAGCTGAGGGTAACCTAGACTTCCTGGCCCTCCTTTCTCCACCTCCTAAGTGCTCGGATTGCAAGTACAACCGCCATACTTCTTCTATGTGGTGATTGATTTGAACCCTGAGATTCCTGCAGGTAAGCAAGCACTCTACCACCCAAGCCATTATCTCTCTTAATGCTTTTATGGTGGAAATACACATGACGTAATGAGAACAGCTCAGCCATGTTCAACACATCTCCAATATTTAACAGCCAACCCCTGCTCCAACCCCTAACCTTTCCATAACTTCAAAACTCTGCCTCCACCAGCAGCCTCTCCCATCCTCCTGCTTCTGTCTCTTGGAATCCACCATTCTGCTTCCTGTCCCTGGGTTTTACCTATTCCAGACAGACTGTATAAGTGGAAGCATAGGCTGTGACCTCATATGCCTGGCTGCTCCCACTGACCAACACGTGATGGGTTTTTATTTAATGGGGGGGTTCTGTTTTCTGTTTTAAGACAAGGTTTGGCTATGCACCCAAGCTTGCCTTGAGTTTGTAATCGTCAGCCTCAGCCTCCTAAGTGCTGGACTTACGAGTGATGCTTGGTCATCTTTTCAAGCTCATGACCTTATTCTTTGTGGGGAACCTCTCCACAGAGATGAGATAGCAAGGGTTCCCAGTCTAATTCAGCTGCTAGATTAAAAACTGTCTTAGCGGCCGGGCAGTGGTGGCTCACACCTTTAATCCCAGCACTCGGGAGGTAGAGGCTGGTGGATCTCTGTGAGTTCGAGGCCAGCCTGGTCTACAAGAGCTAGTTCCAGGACAGGAACCAAAAGCTACGGAGAAACCCTGTTTCAAAAAAAAAAAAAACTGTCTTAGCAACAATGAGGACACTAAGAGAGACATACATTGATCTAATCTACATGGGAAGTTAATGGAGGAAGGTAATTGGTTAATTATAATAAACCAACTGCTTGGCTTCATAGCTTAGAACATAGGTGGGTGGAATAAACAGAATAGGATGCTGGGCAGAAGAGGAAGTGAGGTCAGACTCTGCTCTGCTCCCAGAGAGACCCCATAGCTCTGCTCTCTGGAGCAGAGAAACCATGCTCTGCTCTCCCAGGCAGCTCCAACCCACAATGGATTTAGGCTAGAATCTTCCCGGTAAGCGCACCTTGGGGTGCTTACACACATTACTAGAAATGGGCTAGTCCAGGTGCGAGAGTTAGCCTAGAAGAGGCTAGATAGAAATGGGTCAAGCAGTTAAATGAATACAGTTTGTGTGTTGTTATTTCGGGCATGAGCTAGCAGGTGGCCGGGGTGTTGGGGACGCAGCCCCGCAGCCGCTCCTATTTCAACAGGAAGTAGACAAAGACAAGATCTCCTGAGTACATTGGGAGCATGGGGATCTTAGGGGAGGGCTGAAGGGGAGGGGAGAGGCAAGGATGGGAGCAGAGAAAAATGTAGAGCTCAATAAAAATCAAAAAAGAAAAATTGAATAAAAATAAAAACTGTCTTAGGTAGACGTATGTGCATG
>NW_026067909.1:10398540-10416833 GCF_014885135.2 Alexandromys fortis | reverse complement strand
AAAAAAAAAAAAAAAAAAAAGATAGAGGGCTGCATAACCAGCCCCGTGTTCCATCTGCAGCACAGTCTAAACATGGGATGGTGGTGCATGTCTATAATCCAGCACTTGGGAGGTGGGGACAGGAGGACAGAAGCTCAAGGTCATCCTCAACTGAGACTCCATTCTCAGGTGACTCTAGGCTGTGTCAGGTTGACAGAGCTGACTAGGACACTGTGGTTATCTTTTCTCCGCCCCTTTTGTTTGCATCAGAGCACATTTCAGAGTTTGATTCACTCCAGTAAATCTATACGCAGTCAACAGGTGCACAGCACACACCATTCACACGTGTCCTCATTCCGGGGACATCCAGTCCTCTCATATGATCTTAGTAGGTACCTGAGGAACCATTGTGGAAGGGAGAACTGGAATGGGAATGCTAGCCTTGCTCTTGTTACCTTGATCCAGCCTGAGGCCTCTATGCGTTCTCACTGGCCTTGGTTTCCACAACTACTCAACAGGGAGGTAGCAAGGTGAAGTCAGAGTCCCCGCATCTTTACACAGCCTCTGTGTTGCAGGAAGGTGCCCACAGGATTCCTTCACAGCCCTGCAGATTTACTTCCTGGGGCTGACAGGCACTTGGACTGCCAGGGTTCAGGAACATTGTCTCATCCAGAGCCTGGACCAGCTGTAGGTGAGTGAAGCTGATCATCAGGACACACAGCAGCCACTCTTATGTCTAAATAGAAAATAGGATGCCCGCCAGATCTGCTCACCTCTCCAGAAAATCAAACCCTAACCTGGATGCAGTCATGAAGGTTTGTCTATATTTAAGGTCCTATATTAGTCTGTTCCATGTAACTAGCACAAAGCACAAGGCTAGCTTGTCCAAGAAGTGTTGACATAAACTTTGGTTGTAGGACATGGAGAAATCAAGCAAGGACTCACCCAAAAGTCCTCCTTGCAGGCTAGCCCTTATATTGCAATATAGGTGGCTAGGAGAGAATCGTAACCAATGGCCTTACGCTGTTATGATCCTTATATGCAATACTACCAACCTGCCAGCAAAGATGCTGTCTACTGGTGCAGTTGTGGCATGACTCTCTGGAGGCCACAACTAAGCCTCCTTATTATATAGGTACTCATATCTAGTACTGTAAGTTGGTCAAAGTTCATAGTTAGGGAGGCCATAGGACCTCATGGGGAAGCTGCTGCTACTCTTTCACTACATGAACATAATGCATTCATCAGATTGCCTTCTGGTTATGTTTGTGTTTATGGATTAGTGCTAATGTCAGCTTTCAGAGAAGCTTCTTTATGCAGAGACCCATAATTGGTCATAGTTCTGGGGATCCATGACTATTGAATGCTCAACCCTCAATGGGACATTTAGATCATCTCCTCAAAGGCTCAGGGAACATTGACGAAAAAAGGGCAGAAAGAATACACAATCGGGGGGGGGGTGGTATGAAATGCTGCCTCAGTGCATGAAATCACTGTTGCACTTTTGAACCTTCAGCTGCTGTGTTTAACTATATGAGATCTGCACATAATTGGGTCTTTTATCTCCCTGTGATGGGGAGAGGGGCTTACAAGACCCATCTCTCCTCGATGGCATACAGACAGTTAATGTTGACTTGGAGAGGAAGAGAAATTTTTCTTCAATTGTGTAGCTACTGGTAAGATGTCCATGATCTTGTAAATAATCCCTCACCCATCTCCTATAAGCCACCCTAACTAAACTCATGGTTCACTAATGACTCTAAAAGGTGAACCTAGGGAGACAAATCCAAATAGAAATGGTATAAAAGACCTGGACATGAAAGTGTCACCACCTAGTCACATGAAGTCAACAAACAGCAGGTGACCATCATCCAGGAAGCAGACAACAAGGTTAATGAAAACAAGAAGAGAATAAATTTGGAAACCTAAGAAAATTCACTAGTGCATGCAGCAGCAGAAAACCAGGGAAATGGGCACAACAAACAAAATAGCAACCATCAAGGAAATAGCCTGAAGGCACAAGGAAGTGACCAGGAGCCCAGCAACACCTAGGCAGGAATATAAAAGGCCCAGGCTCAGGAGGCTCTACACTTTCACACTTCCCTCTACTCCTGCATCTCTGACCTACTCCATCCTCAACCCAACATCAGAACCATGACCTGCTGTGGCTGTTCTGGAGGCTGTGGCTCCAGCTGTGGGGGCTGTGGCTCCTGCTGCTGCAAACCTGTGTGCTGCTGTGTGCCTGCCTGTTCCTGCTCCAGCTGTGGAGGCTGCAAGGGTGGCTGCAGCTCTTGTGGGGGCTGCAAGGGAGGCTGTAGCTCCTGTGGGGGCTGTAGCTCCTGTGGGGGCTGCAAGGGGGGCTGTGGTTCCTGTGGGGGCTGCAAAGGAGGCTGTGGTTCCTGTGGGGGCTGTGGCTCCTGTGGGGGCTGCAAGGGAGGCTGTAGCTCCTGTGGGGGCTGTGGTTCCTGTGGAGGCTGCAAGCCCTGCTGCTGCCAGTCCAGCTGCTGCAAGCCCTGCTGCTCTTCAGGCTGTGGGTCCTGTTGCCAGTCCAGCTGCTGCAAGCCCTGCTGCTCTTCAGGCTGTGGGTCCTGCTGTCAGTCCAGCTGCTGCAAGCCCTGCTGCTGCCAGTCAAGCTGCTGCAAGCCCTGCTCTTGCCAGTCCAGCTGTTGTGCCCCTGTGTGCTGCCAGTGCAAGATCTGAGATATCTGACACCTATCTGTCAGGTGGGGTAAGGTAGGGTGGACCTGGCTCTTCTCCTTGTGCACAGAGCAGATGTCATCTTGTGCCTCTGGAAATCTCTTTCTCTTCAATATGACTTTCTCTACAGCTCAGCCCCACGTCTTAAGATAATAGAGGGCACTAGACTTTCTAACTTTTATTGGTCACCGTCCACTCCTCCCAGAAGATGATAGATGCTAAGGCTCTGCAGCACCGGGTGAAGGGTACCTGTGTGCAGCTAAGAGCAACACACTAACCACTTTACACCATGTCTTTCTGCAAGCACAGTCCACACTGGCTCCCCCTTCACACCAGTTTCATACCTGTCTCTTAGAACACAGTAATATTTTCCTTCAATAAAATCATCTCTGTCGCTATAAAATAAGTCTCCTCCAGGGTCTTCTTTCATTTCCTTTCGTGTTTGTGTGCGAACGAATGGCAAGTTCATGGGGGCTCCTGGGAGCCCCAAGAGAAGGTCTCTGTGGAACTGGAAAGGTGTCACCAGGAGAAAGCAGTGCTTGCCCAGCCTTTGATGAAGCGAGGTGGCTCTTCTCAAACAGGTAGGTGATGGGTGTGTGGAAGAACATGGTGTCCTGTGTCTCAGATGATATGCAATGATCTTCTGACAGGACTCCATTGGGTACCATACCCTGGACTGCAGGTCATGTCACCCCTGCACTTCCCAGAGGAGATATGCAGGGTGGGTGTTAGTCACTCCCAACGCTGAGGCTGAGACCTCCTGTTACTGCTGTTTCTCCCTTCGCCCCACTCCTCAACTTGAACCAACAAGACCCTATGGCACAGACATGCACGCACACACACATACATACATACATACATACATACATATATGTACATAAAAAGCAAAGCATGATAACATGTTCTTGTAATTCCAGAATTGGGGAGGCTGAACTAAAGAATCTCTGGGACTCACTGAGCAGCTGGTCTATCTTACCCAGAAAGTTCAAGACCAGTGAGAGAGACCCTTTCTCTAAAACCAAAGTAGACACAGAGAAATGACAACTTAGGCCTAGATATGCACACAAATATAAACAAACAAACAAACAAACAAACACAGGGCCAGAGAGTGGATGTCCATATAAGGACCCAGAAAGAAGATACTGACTGAAAGCCAAGGAGAGAGGATTGGGAGGTGCCAGCCCTGTACCACATCCATGTTGGGCACCCAGTCTCAGGCACATAGGACAATGAATGGGTCTCTGACCTTAAATCCACTAGCTGGGTTGGTTGCTACAGCGTCTCCAGCCAATACCATGGTTGTGATAAGACCTCAGAGGCGGGAGGTCAACCTAGTCTTACAATGCAAAGCTGCACAGGTTCTGCTTGTAGAAGTGTCTGAAACAAGAAGCTAGTTAAAAGCCTGTTTTTTCAGGAAATAGCCACAGGTTGAGCCTGGGATCTGCAGCTTGGGTGGATTCATCACTCAGGTGTTGGGAGCATGTTTGAGGCTGTGTATGAACCGCCCCTTGCCAGGAGTGCACTGCCCTCTAGGTCAGTGGTTCTATTGAAATGAGACAGCCTGGTCCTTTTGTCCCCCTCCCTCCCATAGCATATGCCCTCGTGTCTGAGGTTATTGAAGACTGCAGATCCAGCTCAGATGTAATCCGCTCATACACTGGGCACAGGACTGGAGACATACAGTATCTTGGCCACAGTGGAGTCAGCATGTCAACAAACTATGACGGCACAAGCTGGAGAAGGTGGAATAGGACCTCACATTCCACCCCGGGGCTCCAAGAAGGTACAGCTGGGTTGTGTCCCCCAACCCAGCAAGAAGAGAGGGACATAAATGGAACATTCTCAGGGAGGAGCTCCTCCATCAAACCAGTGTTGATGACATATAGCTTCTCAGTCAGTCTGTTCATACCTAAACTCACTACATCAGAACAGTCCTGTCACAAGGCAGCTCTGGTTCCACAGAAACTCCACCATGGAACTGCCACTCCCCAATGGGCTGGGACCTGGCTCTCCAAGCAAGCAGACATAGTTTTGGGAGTTCTCTCTGTGTGCTGTGTTTCCATTAACGAATAAAGAAACTGCATTGGCCTGTTAATAGGGCAGAACTTAGGTAGGCAGGGAAGACGGAACTGAATTCTGGGAGGAAGAAGGCAGAGTAAGAGGTAGACACACTGTGGATCCACTGCCAGAGATAGACATGCTGAAACTTTGCTGGTAGGCCATGACCTCATAGTGATACACAGGTAAATAGAAATGGGTTAAATTAAGATGTAAGAGTTAGCCAATAAGGGGGCTGGAGAGATGGCTCAGCGGTTAAGAGCATTGCCTGCTCTTCCAAAGGTCCTGAGTTCAATTCCCAGCAACCACATGGTGGCTCACAACCATCTGAAATGAGATCTGATGCCCTCTTCTGGCCTGCAGGCAGATACACAGAATATTGTATACATAATAAATAAATAAGTAAATAAATAAATATTAAAAAAACTTGTTTATTAAAAAAAAGAGTTAGCCAATAAGAAGATAGAGCTAATGGGCCAAGCAGTGTTTTAATTAATACAGTTTGTATGTGATTATTTTGGTTCTGGGTGGCCGGTACAAAAAAGTGGCCTCCTCCTACAGATTGGTGCTCCGAAGTGCGCTAACCAAATCCACTTAAAAACCTGAGAGTGCTTGAAAAGGAATTCTAGATTAAGAAAAAAAATATGGAGTTTAACACAGCTTCTTGCTGTTTGCTGGCAGCATGCTGCAGCTCCTTTAAAAGAAGTTTCCCTAACTCAGTGGAAGCTGCAGAGAAAAAAAGTCATGCAGTTTTAAAAAGCAGCTTGCTGGGCTGTGCCACCAGCGTGAACTCTGGCTTTGGAGCATTTCAATGGCATTTGTGGGCCCAGGTGCTTGTGTGCCCACACAGGGTTGGGAGGAAAGTAGCTGAGACCATGTCCATGGCTCAGCGCTCCCTGCCTGGGTAGGTTTTGGGATCAGGGCTACTAGGCTTGCACAGGTGGAGAACATGGTAGATCCTTGTTGCCATACACAGAGATATTTCCAGCCTGCACAGTGTGCTGCATGGCAGATTTAGATATTACTCAGATAAAAAGGGTTTATGTGCTTCATGCTCATTCTCAGAGTTAAAGTGCTGAGTGCAGCTCCTACCTGGCAGCCTCAGAGCCTCCACCATTTTAAAACGGGAGAGAGGTGGAGCCAGCATCCAGAGCAGCTGCAACCAAGCTGCTTACCATTTGAAAAGCTCTTCAAGACATAGAGAATTACAAATAACACAATAAGGACAGATTCAGACATAAAAGAACTCTACATGGGTCACAGTGTTGGATAAATGTATGTAGGATTGGAAGAAAGAAGAAAAAGAGTATAGAGAGTTGAAAAAGAAGTAAATTGTTTTTTTTAAAAAAAAAAAGTCTTTAAAGAGACACAGTACAGATAGTCATAGATTAAAAGGAATAAAGAAAAATAAGCCGTGTAAAGAGGAAAAATTCACAGAGTCTAGAATTATGTATATTAGTGTGTTTTCTTTGACTTTTTTTTGGCTGTGAAGGAGCTAAGTACAGAGAGACATTTCATTGTATGGGCTGCTAAGCTAAACCAGCATGTATATTATAAAGGTATCATGACTTTCAAATTTGGATCTAAGGATATGTTGCTTTGAAAAAGTTCTTCTCTTGTTTCCACAGAAGATGAGAACTTGTGGATTGCTTCTAAACCAATATGGTTTGATAGACCATGTCCCTCTGAAAGGTTGCTGTGAACACCCCCACAAAAAAATACTTCACCCAACTGCTGACTGAAATGAACCTAGCATACAGGATACACCATGAAAGACCTGATTAACAGTGCCCCCAAACACCAGGAAGTCATATGGACAGATGATCTATGCCCATATTCCCAAATATTGTTTATAATTGTTTGTTTACATTTAAAGGGGGATATGCTATAGAGATTTGCATTAGTATGGATCTTGGTATATTGTACAAATTTAATGTTAATTTTGTTATATGTATATGTATTTCTGATCTTGATTAAGGTATTGTGTTTGTGTAGATCATTTAAAACTGTAATGTATAATTAAGAAATATAAGTTAATAGATAATCATCTATAATAGTCAAGCTTGTAGTCACATTAGTTAGATTTTCTCAATGTATAGAGATATATTTCAGTTAGTTACATATTCTTCAAATCTTTCAGAGACCTTCAGAATATGGCATTTAAATGTTTTAAAAATTTAGGACTTTTCATGACAATTGGCAGCACCAATTACTTCAATAGGAAAATGGGCATTGAAGAGGCTTCTTGTGGAGTTGGCTAGTTATTTGGCCAAGAAACTGCTCTTGCCTGAACTGCTTAACTAGACATGCAGTACCTGCAGAGAAATGACTGCTGAACTTACCTACAGGTGAGATGTCCCTTCGGGGTTCCTGCTTCATGAATGTGTCTGATAGACATTCTGCAGGATACAGAAGAGAGTGACCAACAAAACTGCCAATACAGGCAGAACTGTCTTTGAAATGTCCTGCTTCGTGGAAAAGTTGGCTGGAAACTATGGGTCTGTGGGCTGAAGATGGATGCCCCAACGGTATAGAAGAACTTAGTGTGACTGTTCAGGCAGCAAGATGTCTCTGTCAATATCTGGTGCATTACAATGCACTTCCTGTTTACTTAGGTAATATTATATCCTTCTGGAGTCTTTGGAGTTGAAGAATTTATAGTTTATTATAGTTATTGTAAAAGATAAAGTAGATAAAACTATTGTAACTATAAATCTTGCTTGATAACTGTTTTGTTGTATGTAATTTTACTATGTTAAAGTTAAAACCTTCCTTTTTATTTAAACAGAAAGGGAAGGTGATGTGGGAGTCCTCTCTGTGTGCAGTGAAAACCATTAATGAATAAAGAAACTTCATTGGCCAGTTGATAGGCAGGGAAGATGGAACTGAATTCTGGGAGGAAGACGGCAGAGTCAGAAGGAAACGTGCCATGGATCCACCACCAGAGGTAGACAGGCTAAAACTTTGCTGGTGGGCCACGACCTCGTGGCGATACACAGATTAATAGGAATGGGTTACATTAAGATGTAAGCGTTAGCCAATAAAAAGCTAGAGCAAATGGGCCAATCAGTGTTTTAATTAATACAGTTTATGTGTGATCATTTTGATTCTGGGTAGCCAATACAAGCAAGTGCCCTCCTCCTACACATAGTCGAGCTAGTGCTGAGACTGGGCAGCCCTGATGGGGTGTTCCACCAAAGACCACTTAAACAGATGGTGACCTCAACAGAACTGAGAGTCGCTCTGGATCAGATGTGAGCCTCCAAACCTATTTCTTCTCCTCTTATTGTTTTCATTTTTCTTTTCTAAAGCAAGTATCCAAGCAGTTCAGGCTGGCCTTGAGCTCACCATGTAGCTGAGGATAACCCAGACGTCTGTCTTCACCCTCCCAAGTGCTAGGATTGCTTTTGTTTCCACAGGAAATGAGAGGCTGGGGATTCATTCTGTAGTAAGAAAAATTATGTTTGACCAAGAAAGAGCCCCTGAAAAATCACTAATAGGAGTGGATGGCCCACATGATCCACTCTTTCAGAGGATCTTTTGTTGGAGTTTCTTCTGAATTTTATACCAAGAACAGCCTCAAGCCTGCTGGCTGAGAAGATCAAGCCTCACAGAATTTTCCAGTCAGGATTTGACCATAATCTTAAATTTTCTTTAGGTACCCATAAGATTATCAGTGCCCTCAATCAGCAGAAAGTAGCCTGGAAAACTATGCCCACATTCCCAAAAAAATGGATTATGGATGTTTATCATTGGCTAGAATGTTGGCTATGAGTTGTTATGAGTAATGGTCAGGATGAAAGATAAATAAAGGAGATTAGAATCATATTTTTTGTTTTAAAAAAGAGGGAGTGCTGTGGAACAATGGTCTTGTGCCTTGTAAAGATTTGTCACTTGTATTAGTTTAAAAAATGCTGATTGGCCAGTAGCCAGGCAGGAAGTATAGGCAGGGCAACCATAAAGGAAGTATAGGGAGGGTGACAAGAAGAGGAGAATTCTGGGAAGATGAAAGGCTCAGTCTGCAGCCGTCACCCAGACCAAGAAGAAACAATATGAGAACACCTCACAAATAAAAGGTACCAAGCCAGGTTGCCAACACACACAAGAATGATAGGTTAAAATAAGATGTAAAAGATAGTTAATAAGAAAGCCAGACCTAATAGGCCAACCAGTTTATTATTAATGTGCATTTCTTTGGGACTGAAGACTGCAAACCAGGTGCAACAGAAACTTCTCCGAACAGACAATATTTGCCACGAGGCAAATATATATACTAGTTTTACTATTTTTCCAAAAGTGGAAACAACATAAATGTCATTCAGGAGGTGAATGAAGAAATGCAGTCTACAGTGGAATATTGCTCAACAGTATAAAGAAAGGAATTATACACACCAGCACAGTTTCATCTCAGATAGACTGTACTGAAGAAATGGATCTGGCACGAAAGAACTGAGACACTGTGTGAGAGTCACTCAGGTTAAGAATCCTGTTATTATGGGAAGAGAATTGACAGAGCCAAGGAGAGTGAGTGATGGTACCAGCAGTGCACGGCCAATGACGGAGCACAGGAACAATTGTCAGAATCACAGACTGTGCCTGTCACATGGAACAAATACCACACAGTACACATCAAAGGCAGTGAGAGAAAGAGATGGACAGATGACTGATAGATAGAAGGTACATGCATATGTGATAGATAGATGATAGTTACATAGATGATAGATAGATAGATAGATAGATAGATAGATAGATAGATAGATAGATAGATAGATAAGATAGATAGATGGATGGATAGATGATAGTCACTGCACATTATCAGATGTGCATTACAGGAACATTCCATCTCCAAATGTCAAACTCTGTATAACTGAGTTTAATCATCCGAGTTCAATTCCCAGCAACCACATGGTGGCTCCAAACCATCTGTAATGAGATCTGGCGCCCTCCTCTGGCATTTACATGGAGGCAGAAAGTTGTATACATAATAAATAAATATATCTTTAAAAAAGAATAATATAATAATCTGTATAATATAACTGAGTTGTATAATCTGATAACTACAGAACTACAGTACAAATTGGTCTCAGAAACACACAGTTCTGGGGTCTATCTCAGTGTCACAGGTTGATACAGGGTTGTCACTGGTCCCTCTGGAAGCTCTGGAGGAAAAACTATTCCTTGACCCTTTCAGTTCCTCACAACTGTCACTAGTGCTTGGTATAGGATTCCATCAGCTTGGGACTTCAAGTCACTCTGATTTGTCTGCACATCCTTGTCCTCCATTGGTATCAAATCTCTTTCAAAAAAGTTCATGTGAGTTCATCCAGATAACTCACGATCACCCCCCTCCCAGTGTAACGATCTCAGTTTACTCAGATCTATAAAGCCTCTAATTCCATGAAACAATATGAGTTTTAGAGGTGCCATGACAGAGGTGTCATGTCTAAGGTCACTAATGACTCTCAAAGGTAAACCTAGGGAGACAAATCCAAATAGAAAAGGTATAAAAGAACCTGGACATGAAAGTGTCAACACCTAGTCACATGAAGTCAGCGAACAACAGGTGACCATCATCCAGGAAGCAGACAACAAGGTTAATGCAAACAAGGAAGAGAATAAATTTGGAAACCTAAGAAAATTCACTAGTGCATGCAGCCAGCAGAAAACCAGGGAAATGGGCACAACAAACAAAACCACAGCATCAAGGAAATAGCCTGAAGGCACAAGGAAGTGACCAGGAGCCCAGCAACACCCAGGCAGGGATATAAAGGCTCAGGAGGCTCCACACTTGCACACTTCCCTCTACTCCTGCATCTCTGACCTACTCCATCCTCAACCCAACATCAGAACCATGACCTGCTGTGGCTGTTCTGGAGGCTGTGGCTCTAGCTGTGGGGGCTGTGGCTCCTGCTGCTGCAAACCTGTGTGCTGCTGTGTGCCTGCCTGTTCCTGCTCCAGCTGTGGAGGCTGCAAGGGAGGCTGTGGCTCCTGTGGGGGTTGTGGTTCTTGTGGGGGCTGCAAGGGAGGCTGTGGTTCCTGTGGGGGCTGCAAGGGAGGCTGCGGTTCCTGTGGGGGCTGTGGCTCCTGTGGGGGCTGCAAGGGAGGCTGTAGCTCCTGTGGGGGCTGCAAGGGAGGCTGTGGCTCCTGTGGGGGCTGCAAGGGAGGCTGTGGCTCCTGTGGGGGCTGCAAGGGAGGCTGTAGCTCCTGTGGGGGCTGTGGTTCCTGCGGGTCCTGCTGTCAGTCCAGCTGTTGTAAGCCCTGCTGCTCTTCAGGCTGTGGGTCCTGCTGCCAGTCCAGCTGCTGCAAGCCCTGCTGCTCTTCAGGCTGTGGGTCCTGCAGTCAGTCCAGCTGCTGCAAGCCCTGCTGCTGCCAGTCCAGCTGCTGCAAGCCCTGCTGCTGCCAATCCAGCTGCTGCAAGCCCTGCTGCTCTTCAGGCTGTGGGTCCTGTTGCCAGTCAAGCTGCTGCAAGCCCTGCTGCTGCCAATCCAGCTGCTGCAAGCCCTGCTGCTCTCAGTCCAGCTGTTGTGCCCCTGTGTGCTGCCAGTGCAAGATCTGAGATATCTGACACCTATCTGTCAGCTGGGGTAGGGTGCAGGTGGCTCTTCTTGTGCACAGAACAGATGTCATCTTGTGCCTCTGGAAGTCCCTTTTTCTTCAATATGACTTTCTTTACAACTCAGCCCCAGGTTTTAAGATAATAGAAGACACTAGACTTTCTAACTTTTATTGGTCACTGTCCACTCCTCCCAGAAGATGATGGATGCTAAGGGTCAGCAGCACAGGGTGAAGGCCACCTGTGTGTGCCTTCTTAGCTGCTAAAATCAACACACTAACCACATTATACTATGTCTTCCTGACTGCATGGTCCATACTGGCTCCCCCTTCACACCAATTTTATACCTGTCTCTTAGAACACAGTAATATTTTCCTTCAATAAAATCATCTCTGTCACTATAAAATAAGTCTCCTCCAGTGTCCTTCTTTCATTTCCTTTCCTGTTTGTGTGCGAACAAATGGCAAGCTCATGGTCAGTGGGCTCCTGGGAGCTCCAGGAGAAGGTCTCTGTGGAACTTTTAAGGTGTCACCAGGAGGGAGCAGTGCTTGCCCAGCCTTGATGCAGCAAAGTGGCTCTTCACAAACAGGTAGGTGATGGGTGTGTGGAAGAACATGGTGTCCTGTGTCTCAAATGATTTGCCATGATCTCCTGAGGAATCTGTTAGGTACCATACCCTGGACTGCAGGTCATGTCACCCCTGTGCTTCGCAGAGGAGATATGCAGGGTGGGTGTTAGCCACTCCCAATGCTGAAGCTGAGACCTCCTATGATTGGTGTTTCTGGGGTCTCCCATCACCCCACTCCTCAACTTGAACCAACAAGGACCCACAGCTACTGTGGTTGAGTACATAAGATCTGCCCATATGACGAGGGAGGGGGACTTGACTGGGGGAGGGGGAGGGAAAGGGGAGGCGGCGGTGGGGAAGAGACAGAAATCTTTAATAAATAAATAAATATCTGCCCATAATCGGGTCTTTCATCTCTGTCATGGGGAGAGGGGCTCACAAGACCCCATCTCATTGCTGACATAAAGACATTTAATGTTTACTTGGAGGGGGAGAAACATTTTCTTCAATTGTGTAGCTACTGGTAAGATGTCCATGATTTTGTAAATAATCCCTCACCCATCTCCTATAAGCCACCCTCATGGTTCACCCCCTAAAAAAATGGTGCCCACATACAATATTTACTTTTGATAAAGTCTGTTTCTCTTACTTTGCAGTCCTGTCCCCGTTACACTTCTGGTGACCTACCCTGACACTTTCATGTTTATTTGGGGATGGGGGGATGATCATGCATGTGGGCAATAGTTGTGTGGCTTGTTCTGTTTGAGGGGCCCCTGGAAATGAGAAAAGGATGTATTCCTGGTACATCAGCTGGCTTTTTGTAACCCATTACTTATGGTTTGATGCCTTCCTCAGCCTATATGTAGCAGGGATAGCCTTGGTCCTGCCTCAACTTAATGTGCCAGGCTTTTTTTGACTCCCCATGGAAGGACTTACCCTTTCAGTAGAGTGGATGGTTGTGGGTTGGTCAGGAAAAGGGGTGAGAAGTCGAAATGTGGGTGGAATGTAAAATGAATAGAAAATTTAAAGAAATAATGTTGATTGTCAACAGAGAAGATTTGGTGGAATCTGCAAAAATATACTAGAATTAACAAATGAATTTAAGGTCAGTTTAGAGAAACCAATGTTAGAAGCAAAAAAATGAAATAGAAAATGTGGTTTTACCCTCACTGCACTGTATGAAAATCATGTGGACAAATTTAGCACAATCTCCTATTTATTTGTGCAATAAATACTTCCAAACAATGCTAAAGACAACACATACAAAAGAAATGAAGACAGAGCCTTTGACCATGGACCAGTGTAAGCTATACCGTGTCTTCTCTCCAATATGGTCCATAAATTTTGTGCCATTCAGATTAAAAGGCCAAGCAAGTGTTTTTGTAAAATTTGTTAAACTGATTCAGCCACTACAGGGAAGAAGGAAAGACAGCCCAATAAAAGAAATTAGATATAGGTTACCCATGTGGGAAACAGCTCAGAAAAAGAAAAACACGTTGAAGGCATAATATAATGCTAGCCATCTTTTGAGGAAAACTTGGAGGAAATTCTTACAGGTTGAAGGTAGCCTAAGGTTTCTTATATAGGACATTAAAAGACTGAGCCATGGGGCCTGAGATTTGGCTCACCAATTAAGAGTACTAGGTACGCTTCCAGGAGACCTGGGTTCAATTAAGAGCTCTTAAATGGCTGCTGCAACTCTAGCTGAAGGCAATCCTATGCCTTAATCTGGTCTCTGAGGACACTGCATCCACGTGGTGCACAGACACAGATCCAGGCAAAAACAACCACATACATAAAATAATAAAATATATTTTTAAAAAAGACTGAACCATGAAAATAGATAAATAGTTTCTATTATAGTCTGCTTTATGCTGCTGTGATTAACACCATGACCAAAAGCAGCATGGGGAGGAAAGGGTTTATTTTACTTTACATCTTTAGTCTATTATTAAAGGAAATCAGGGTAGGAACTCGGAGCAGGAACCAGGAGGCAGGAGTGAAACAGAGGCCATGGAAGAGTGTTGCTTACAAGTTTACTTTCCATGGCTTCCTCAACCTGCTTTCTTATACAACCTAGGACTTCCACCCCAGGGATTGCACCACCCACAACAGGATGGATCTTCCCAAAAACCAAGAAAGAAATGCTCCAAAGACATAGCCACACCAGTCTTGGAGAATCAGTTCTTCAGTTGAGGTTCCTTTTTCCCAGGTTTGTCAAGTTCCCAGCTGAAGCTAACTATAATAAAAAAAATTACTAAATTTAAAAAAAAGTACTTTTTTAAACAAAAAATAGAAAGGTTTAGTATATATGAAAAGATATTCAGTATCTGTTACCATCAGGGAATTTAAAGCCATGAGATATCAAGGATTCCTGTTAGAATCAGGAAGTTAAGAAAAATCACAATAGCAAATACTGACAAGGATGTGGGTCCACTGAAGCTCAACTCTCTAGCTGTTATAGGGGTACAACCTACTGGAACATTGGAATTACTCTAGCTATTGCATTTCATGTATATTTACTAAGAGAAAATGTGGGATTACAATCTGTACCCTGTACTTGTGTTGGTTTAATAAGAAGCTGATTGGCCAATAACCAGGCAGGAAGCATAGGCAGGGCAACCAGAATAGGAAAAATCTGGAGAGAGGAAAGGCTCAATTTACAGTTATTCAGATGCAGAGGAAGCAAAATGAGAATGCCACGTTGCTAACACAGACAAGGATATGGGTTAATACAAGATATAAGAGTTAGTTAATAAGAAAGCCTAAGCTAATAGACCAACTGATGAGGAATTCCCCTCAGTATGCTGTGAATACCATTGGCTAATAAAGAAACTATCTTGGCCTGAAAAGGTAGAACACAGCTAGGCGAGGAATACTAAACTGAATGTTGGGAGAAAGGAGGCAGAGTCAGGGAGAACCCATGTAGCCCCACTGGAGACAGATACCAGAATTTTAGCCAGTAAGCCACAACCATGTGGCAAGAAACAGATGAATGGAGATGGGTTAAATTAAGATATAAGTGTTAGCCAATAAGAAGTTAGAGCTAATGGGCGAAGCAGTGTTTTAAATAATATAGTTTCTGTGTGGTTATTTTGGGTCTGAGATGCCAGGCGGCCAGAAAACAAAGAAGTGGCCTTATTACAACAGCCAACCAATTTATAATTAATGTAAGCTTCTTTGGGTTTCTTTGGGACTGAAAGGCTGCGGGGCCAGGCAGGAATGAAACCTCTATCAGCAAATGGCACCAATGTGGACAACTAAATCCACTTAAAGCTAAGAGAGCTTGGAAAGTAAGGAATTCTAGACACAAATGAACAGAGTTAAGCATGGCTTTTGGTAGCAGCATTTTTTTCAAGTAAGCTCTGTATGCTAGAGGCAAGCATGTCTCTTTTAAGAGAGGCTCCCTGACTCAGCTTTGGCTGCAAACACCTTGCAGCTCTTTTAAGAGGCCCCTCCACCAAACATTTAAATGATGTTTATAAATAGCCGACAGCATTCTTCTTGGTGGTGGCAGGGACACTGAAACTCCATAGAGTTGTAGCAATTAGCATGGCTCCTACCAGTACCTCCACCATGAAGCCAGACTCTCAGAAAGCTAAGGAATTGGGTGGATCCAGCCGTCCTGCCATTGCTTTAATCCCAGCCATATCACTTAGTAAATTAAAGACTCATGTGGTCAGAAAAAACAATATACAGTAAAGATAGATTCAAAGACAAAGAAAACTACTAAATGGTTTACTGTGTATTTAAAAATATATGGATGTTTGGGAGAGAAAAGAAAAAGAATAATGTCCTTTTAAAAAAGTAAGAGAGTAGTTGGGTGTAGTGGCACACACGTTAAATCCCAGCACTTGGGAGGCAGGTGGATCTCTGTGAGTTCAAGGACAGCCTGGTCTACAGAGTGAGTTCCAGGACAGCCAAAGATACACAGAGAAACCTTGTCTTAAATAAACAAAAATTAAAAAGAAAAAGAAAAAAAATAAAGTTTAAACTAAAGCCATGGAAAGATGGAAAATATACAGAGAATCTGGATACTGTATATTATTATGTTGTCTTTCTATTGTTTGAAGGCTGAGGAATGATCAACAGCTGCTGAAAGACATTTTATTATAAATGCTGCAGGATTAATAAAACATATATATTTTGAAAATGCCTTGACTTGAAAATTTAAGTCAAAAGATACGTTACTTTGGAGAAGAGGTATTGCTTTTGTTTCCACAGGAAATAAGAGGCAGGGGATTCATTCTGGGGTAAGAATAATTATGTTTGACCAAGGAAGATCCCTTGAAAAATCACTTATAGGAGTGGATGGCCCAGATGATCCACTCTTACTGAGAACCTTTTGTTGGAGTTTCTTCTGAATTCTACACCCAGCATAGCCTCAAGCCTGCATGCCTCACAGAATTTTCCAGTCAGGATTTGACCATAATCTTAAATTTTCTTTAGGTTCTCATAAGATTATCAGTGCCCTCAATCAGCATGAAACAACTTGGAAAACGATGCCCACATTCCCAAAGAATGGATTTTGTATGTTTGTCTTTGTTTAGAATGTTGGCTAGAGTTGTTATGAATAATGGTCAGGATGAAAGATAAACAAAGGAGATTAGAATCAGATTTTTGTTTAAAAAAGGGGGGAGTGCTGTGGGACAATAGTCTTGTACCCTGTAGATTCGGTTGTATTAGTTTAATAAAATGCTGATTGTCCAGCACCAAGGCAGGAAGTATAGGCAGGGCGACCAGACAGGAAGTATAGGGAGGGTGACAAGAACAGGAGAATTCTGGGAAAAGGAAAGGCTCAGTCTGCAGTCGTCACCCAGACCAAGAGGACACAAGATGAGAACACCTCACAAATAAATGGTACCAAGCCAGGTTGCCAACACACACAAGAATTATGGGTTAAAATAAGATGTAAGAGATAGTTAATAAGAAAGCCAGACTAATAGGCCAACGAGTTTATAATCAATGTGTGTTTCTTTGGGACTGAATGGCTGTGAACCAGGCGGGATAGAAACCTCTTCAATCAGAGATTATTTGCCACAAGGTAAATATATACACTAGTTTTAGAAAGTTTTTAAAAAACTAGACAACATAAATGTCATTCAGGAGGTGTATGAAGAAATGCAGTGTACAGAAGGATATTACTCAACAGTACAAAGAAAGGAATTTTACACGCCAGCACAGTTTCATCTCAGATAGACTGTACTGAAGAAATGGATCTGGCACAAAAGAACTGAGACACTGTGTGAGAGTCACTCAAGGTTAAGGATCCTGTTATTATGGGAAGAGAATTGACAGAGCCAAGGAGAGTGAGTGATGGTACCAGCAGTGCACGGCCAATGACAGAGCACAGGAGCAATTGTCAGAATCACAGACTGTGCCTGTCACATGGAACAAATACCACACAGTACACATCAAAGGCAGTGAGAGAAAGAGATGGACAGATGACTGATATATAGAAGGTACATGCATATGTGATAGAGAGATACATACATACATAATACATGCATACATACATAGATGTATATGTGCATTCATAGAATGACGATATATAGAAAATGGATGAATAGATGGTAGTCATTACACATTATTAGATCCTCATTACAGCAACATTCCATCTCTAAATGTCAAACTCTGTATAACTGAGATTAATCATCTGTATAATAATATAATAATCTGTATAATATAACTGAGGTGTATAATCTGATAACTACAGAACTACAGTACAATTTGGTCTCAGAAACACACAGTTCTGGGGTCCATCTCAGTGTCACAGGTTGATACAGGGTTGTCACTGGTCCCTCTGGAAGCTCTGGAGGAAAAACTATTCCTTGACCCTTTCAGTTCCTCACAACTGTCACTAGTGCTTGGTATAGGATTCCATCAGCTTGGGACTTCAAGTCACTCTGATTTATCTACACATCCTTGTCCTCCATTGGTATCAAATCTCTTTCAAAAAAGTTCATGTGAGTTCATCCAGATAACTCACGATCACCCCCCTCCCAGTGTAACGATCTCAGTTTACTCAGATCTATAAAGCCTCTAATTCCATGAAACAATATGAGTTTTAGAGGTGCCATGACAGAGGTGTCATGTCTAAGGTCACTAATGACTCTCAAAGTTAAACCTAGGGAGACAAATCCAAATAGAAAAGGTATAAAAGAACCTGGACATGAAAGTGTCAACACCTAGTCACATGAAGTCAGCGAACAACAGGTGACCATCATCCAGGAAGCAGACAACAAGGTTAATGCAAACAAGGAAGAGAATAAATTTGGAAACCTAAGAAAATTCACTAGTGCATGCAGCCAGCAGAAAACCAGGGAAATGGGCACAACAAACAAAACCACAGCATCAAGGAAATAGCCTGAAGGCACAAGGAAGTGACCAGGAGCCCAGCAACACCCAGGCAGGGATATAAAGGCTCAGGAGGCTCCA
>NW_026067909.1:10294235-10397994 GCF_014885135.2 Alexandromys fortis | reverse complement strand
TGTGGTTCCTGTGGGGGCTGCAAGGGAGGCTGTGGTTCCTGTGGGGGCTGCAAGGGAGGCTGTGGTTCCTGTGGGGGTTGTGGCTCCTGTGGGGGCTGCTGCCAATCCAGCTGCTGCAAGCCCTGCTGCTGCCAGTCCAGCTGCTGCAAGCCCTGCTGCTCTTCAGGCTGTGGGTCCTGTTGCCAGTCAAGCTGCTGCAAACCATGCTGTTGCCAGTCCAGCTGCTGCAAGCCCTGCTGCTCTTCAGGCTGTGGGTCCTGCTGCCAGTCCAGCTGCTGCAAGCCTTGCTGCTCTCAGTCCAGCTGCTGTGCCCCTGTGTGCTGCCAGTGCAAGATCTGAGATATCTGACACCTATCTGTCAGCTGGGATAGGGTAGGGTAGAGCTGGCTCTTCTCCTTGTGCACAGAGCAGATGTCATCTTGTGCCTCTGGAAGTCTCTTTCTCTTGAATATGACTTTCTTTACAGCTCAGCCCCAGGTTATAAGATAATAGAGGGCACCAGACTTTCTAACTTTTTTTGGTCACTGTCCACTCCTCCTAGAAGATGATGGATGCTAAGGATCAGCAGCACAGGGTGAAGGCCACCTGTTTGTGCCTTCTTAGCTGCGAAAATCAACACACTAACCACATTATACCATGTCTTCCTGACAGCACGGTCCATACTGGCTCCCCCTTCACATCAATTTTATACCTGTCTCTTAGAACACTGTAATATTTTCCTCAATAAAATCATCTCTGTCACTATAAAATAAGTCTCCTCCAGTGTCCTTCTTTCATTTCCTTTTCTGTTTGTGTGTGAATGAATGGCAAGCTTATGGTCAGTGGGCTCCTGGGAGCCCCAGGAGAAGGTCTCTGTGGAACTAGAAGGTGTCACCAGGAGTGACAGTGTTTGCCCAGCCTTTGATGGAGCGAGGTGGCTCTTCACAAACAGGTAGGTGATGGGTGTGTGGAAGAACATGGTGTCCTGTGTCTCAGATGATATGCAATGATCTCCTGACAGGACTGCTTTGCGCACCATACCATGGACTGCAGGTCATGTCACCCCTGCACTTCCCAGAGGAGATATGCAGGGTGGGTGTTAGTCACTCCCAACGCTGAGGCTGAGACCTCCTGTTACTGCTGTTTCTCCCTTCGCCCCACTCCTCAACTTGAACCAACAAGAACCCTATGGCACACGCATGTACACACATAGTATAGATACAGATATAGATACAGATACAGATACAGATACAGATACAGATACAGATATAGATATATAAAGCAAAGCATAGTAACAATGCTTGTGATTTCAGAACCAGGGAGGCTTAACTAAAAGAATCCCTGGACTCACTGAGCAGCTGGTCTGGCCTACCCAGAAAGTTCAAGACCAGTGCGAGACCCTATTCAAAAACCAAGGTGGACAGCACCTGAGATATTTCAGCGTAGGCCTATATATGCACAAAAATACAAATAAATAAATAAATGCAGGACCAAAGAGTGGATGCCCATATAAGTCCCAGATACTATCTGAAAGCCAAGGAGAGAGGACTTGGGAGGTGCCAGCACTGTACCACATCCATGTTGGGCACCCAGTCTCAGGCACATAGGACAATGAATGGGCCTCTGACCTTAAATCCACTAGCTGGATTGGTTGCTACAGCGTCTCCAGCCCATACCATGATTGTGATAAAAGCTGGACAGACCCAAGTTGGGAAGTCAGAGTAGTGGGGCCAACCTAGTCTTACAATGCAAAGCTGCACAGGTTCTGCTTGTAGAAGCATCTGAAACATGGAGCTAGTGAAAAACCTGTTGTATTCAGGAAATAGCCACAGGTGTGAGCCTGGGATCTGCAGCTTGGGTGGATTCATCACTCAGGTGTTGGGAGCATGTTTGAGGCTGTGTATGAACCGCCCCTTGCCAGGAGTGCACTGCCCTCTAGGTCAGTGGTTCTATTGAAATGAGACAGCCTGGTCCTTTTGTCCCCCTCCCTCCCATAGCATATGCCCTTGTGTCTGAGGTTATTGAAGACTGCAGATCCAGCTCAGATGTAATCTTTTCATACACTGGGCACAGGACTGGAGATATACAGTATCTTGGCCACAGTGGAGTCAGCATGTCAACAAACTATGACGGCACAAGCTGGAGAAGGTGGAATAGGACCTCACATTCCACCCCGGGGCTCCAGGAAGGTACAGCTGGGTTGTGTCCCCCAACCCAGCAAGAAGAGGGGGACATAAATGGAACATTCTCAGGGAGGAGCCCCTCCATCAAGGCAGTGTTGATTGCATATAGGTGCTCAGTCAGTCTGTTCATACCTAAACTCAACACACCAGAGCAATGCAGTCATGAGGCAGCACTGGTCCCACAGAAACTCCACCACGGAAATGCCACTTCCCAGTGTGCTGGGACCTGGGTCTCCAAGCAGACATGGTCGAGCGAATGCTGAGACTGGGCAGCACTGATGGGGTGTTCAACCAGAGGCCACTTATACAGCAGGTGACCTCATCAGAACTGAGAGTCGCTGTGGATCAGATGTGAGCCTTCAAACCCCTTTCTACTCTTCTTATTGATTTCCTCTTTCTGTTCTGAAGCAAGTGTCCATGCATCCCATGCTGGCCTTGACTTTGTAATCGTCCTGCCTTGGCCTCTTGAGTGCTGGACTTACAAGTGATGCTTGGCCATGTTTTCAAGCTCATGACCTTATTCTTTGTGGGGAACCTCTCCACAGAGATGAGATGGCAAGGGTTCCCAGTCTGATTCAGCTGCTAGATTAAAAACTGTCTTAGCCAGACGTGATGATGCACACCTTTAATCCTAGCACTCCGGAAGCAGAGACAGGGGGATCTCTGTGAGTTCAAGACCAGCCTTGTCATTATAGGGAATTTCTAGGACAACCAGGACTACATAAAGAGACCCTGTCTCAAAAATAATCTGCCTAACAGTCCCTTGGCTACATGTAGTTCTCTCAAGTGTATCCGGTTGGCCTCAAGCTCACCGTGAAGGCAAGGATGAGTTTGAACTCCCAATCCTCCTATCTCTACCTTCCCAAATTTTGGGATTACAGGCACTAACAAGCCCAGCTTCTTTGAGTTTTAAGTTCCAGGAAATTATCTCAAGTTCTGATGAAAAAAATGGGGCTGGGGAGATGACTCAGTTGGTAAAGCTCTTGCCACATATTCAGGTCCTGAGAGGACCTTAATTCAGACCTCCGGAACCTAAGTAAAATGCTAGACATAGGGGTTCACATCTGTAATCCCCACACTGGGGAGGCAGAGAGAGGATGCCCTGGAACCCACCAGTCAGTCAGTCAGTCAGTCTAGCTAAATCACTGACTTCAGGTACAATGAGAAACCCTGTCTCAAACATAAGGTATACACACCTCTGGTTTCCACATGGATATACAGAGATGCACACATGTGCCCTCTACACATACATCACATACATGTCCACACACACAGGAAAAGAAAAAGGAATGAGTAGTAGAAGCATAGTCCCCTCCTCCCTGGAATACCTTGGCGGTCCTGGTGCCATGCAGCCATTGTGCTGAGGTGAACCCCTATCCTAGTAGTGCTGTGGGCATTTCTGCCTGGGGACACGTCCTGACACTGGTGACAAGTCCTCGGTGTCCTCGGGTCTTCCTGTGTTAGGGTCACTCGCGAATCAGGGTACAGATCTTTATCAGAGCCATGGCTGCTCAGCTTCTCAAGATGCCCCCACCCCCATCTCACTCTTTATGTCTTTGTCAATGTACCGACAAACAAGAAAGAGTCTCCGAGAGAAGTTGCAGCCTCTGCACACACATCCAGATCAGCCTCAAGAAGCCTAAGATTTTTCCAGAGGGAACAAGTATTCAGGGAGCTCAGATGTGCCGGTGTGCATAAAATGGTAGATGGCTTGCCTAGCAAACCCTGGGTTCCGACTGCAGCCCAGCCTAAACATGGGATGGTGGTGCATGTGTATAATCCAGCACTTGGGAGGTGGGGACTGGAGGGATAGAAGGTTAAGGTCATACTCAGATCCTTAGCAAATTAAGGCTATCAAGAAAACCACATTTGGAAAAAGACGAGGATATTCCTATAAATTCACCTCACAGCCTCCCTCAGGACTCACTGTGTGTGTCTAGGGAATTACTCTGGGCTCTAATGGAGCAGATTGTTGAATTTGGTCTGCCCACCCTACTTACTTTGCGCAAAGCCAGTGAAAGACACTGTTTTTATTCCCAAAATTTCAACCTACAGTCAGTTGGTTACTTCATTTACTGTAATGAAGTCTCTGTCCAAGTCAACAGAGAGGTCGGTAACCTGGCCTCCGGGAAAGCACATAGTCTCGCTGAGAACTCACTTAAAGGACCTGAGCCATGCGCCACCTAGTGGAGGCGATGGGAAAGGCATGCCTGCCCTGCAGACCTACTTACCAGAAGCAGCTGAGGTAGATAGGCTTTGCTTCAGCCACTTTATTGGTGGGAAATGTAAAGAAAATGCACTCTCTTACCTATCACAGATGATAGCGGTGAGATGCTTTGGGAAATGTACCCATTGTCTCCAGTATGTCCTTTGGGAAAAGCCTCTCTCCAGCATTTAAGATGAAGACCTTTCTTAGATGAAGGAAGAAAGCAAGGGAATCTGGGGTTCCATCAGGTCTGCTTCCTGTGTCCTTCTGAAGGCTTCCTCTGAAGATCAAAGAAGCAATGGGGTTTGAGGAACCAGCCTGAGTGGCTCTGCAGCTTGAAGACTGGAGAGAGGAGTGACTTCTGATTCCAACCCCAGATGCTCTAGCTCCGTGACAGAGGGAAAGAAACCAAACTGCGCCCCCTCTGGGACGGAGTCCTCCCTTGATGGAGGAGCAGTCATCCAGGTTTGAACATTCTTCCTGGAGCAGCAAACAGAAAACTGCAAAACAAATAAAGAAAACTACTTAAGAGATTCCGTCGTCACCGCTCGCAGTCCAGCACTCTGGGGGATCGTAAATGTGCGATTCCGTGCAGACTGCTTAAGTGCAGATTTCATCTTTGCTGACTTTAAGAGAAAACTGATGCCCAGGGAGACGTGTGTGACAGCCTCTAGCTGAGAAGGACTGCCCCAGCTCTGCACCCACATTCCAGGGTTCACTCAGTTACACACCTGCATCCTAAAGTTGACTTGGTGATGCGCCTCTGCCCCTGTATTGACTCAGCTATGCACTTACACCCCGTACTGACTTGCATATGCACCTGCACCCTGGGTTCACTCAGCTATGCACCTACACATTGTCTCAGCATCTCTACTGCTGTGATAAAACACCATGACCAAGACAACTAATAAAAGAAAACATTCAATTAAGTTTACTAGTTCAGAAGCCTTCGAAGGCTTCTCTCTCCCAGTTTTGCTGCCTGCAAGATACATGTCTCTCCTGAGGTGGTTTCACTCCCAGTGTGCAGCTTTCCTTGGCAGATATCTCATGGTTCCTGCACACGGAAGATTTTGGGAGATCGAATGTAGTCCAGAATTCACATTCAGAGAGTCATGTACTGATCTCTCGGGGCCCTCACAGGGACTCCTCTGCCAGACACCTAGACTCAGCGGCTCTCCTTGACTACAGGGTTGGATTCTGGTCCCTCTATCCGTGTGTCCTTCATTACTCAAAAGCCGGAGCCACATGGACAACACTGATGTCTGTGTTCAGCCACCTGCTAGGAGGTTACCCTGGCCCCTTGAAACCCTTCTGTGGAGGAGCAAGGTTTGTAGTTCCTTCTAGGAACATAAAATCCCTTAGGCCTTTTCTTCTCACCAGTGGGAAGTTAACTGGGTGCGGCTTACCCTGAGGGCACCGCTCAGGATTTAGAACAGGCCTCTTCTTCATTCTCAGCACAAGCCTTGGCTCCAACATTAAATTTCTCTGGTGCTCATTTTTCTCTTCAAACTAAATTTGTATTTCTTTTTGTCCTACCTGCTCTTTTTCTATGTAGACCTGCAGAAGTCTGATTACTAATGACCATTCCATGAAGTCAATATTAGTTGCTTTGACATCTCCTTCAACAAAGAAATTAGTTTGTCCATTGCTTTTCAGTTCAACATCAGGCAAATTCTTAGGACAAGGATTGAAGCTAAATACATTTTTGTTGTTGCTGTTAAAATACCACAAGAATAGTCTCCAGCCCAGTTGCTAATACTCTTCCCCTCTGAGAAACCTCAAGTTGAGCCTCCATAGTGTACATGGCATCTTCCAAGCTCTTACTAAGATGGTCCATTTAGCTCTGCTTACAGCATCCAACCACCTTTCTAGTTCCAAAGTCCCAACGTCTTCCACAGTCCTCAAAAAAAAAAAAAATCACATAGGGCTGTTGCAGAAATAACCCACTTCCTCCTACCAATTTCAGAGTTTATATTGCGGTGATAAAACAGCATGATCAAAGTAACTCATAAAAGATGGCGTTTAATTGGGGCTCACAGTTTCACAGGATTGGAGTCAATGATGGCAGAGTTAAGGCATGGTGGCAGGTGCTGCAGCTGACAGCTCACATCTTGAGCCACATGTAAGGAGGAGAGAGGGAGAGAGAGAGAGAGAGAGAGAGAGGAGAGGAGAGGAGAGGAGAGGAGAGGAGAGGAGAGGAGAGGAGAGGAGAGGAGAGGAGAGAGAGAGAGAGAGAGAGAGAGCGCAAATGCACAGGGGGTGTGAGTCTTTTAAACCTCAAAACCCACTCCCAGTGACACACCTCCTCCAAGCCCTCCTAATCCTTCCATACAATTCCACCAATTAGGGAACACATACTCAAACAGATTCTGTGGGGGGCATTCGCATTCAAACCCCCACAGCTGTGTTGACTCGGTTATGCACCTAGACACCTGAGTTATGGATTGGTACCCTGGAGTATACTTCATTACTTTAAGTGAACCTGTCCTTTTCCACTTGCATCCTCAAATTGCTGTTATTTCCCTTAAAACCTAATGTCTGTTAGCCATCTGTTTTACTTCTTTGATTTTCATCTGTCTCTTAGGAAGCTGGTAACATGATACCAACAAGAAGGGATGTGAAAAAAACAGTATTGGATGCTCAACGATTTAAGGTCGTCTCCAGAAAGATGCTTAAAGGGTCAGAGCTTACCAGGCCCCCTCTATCTGCTTTTGCCACTAATCCTCACTTTAAAAACCAAATACATTTTTGTATTTCTGGTCAGTTTTTCAACCTGCTCTCCTGGGTGGCCTCACAGCTCCAGTCGCAACATGCCACGGCAGGAGCTGTGCTGTCTGGACATTTCCTCTGCCTAATTAATTCATTGTGAACTGGACCTCACTCAAGTTCTCCAGACATAGGCATGTTCTAGTCAAACAATCAGAAGGCAACACAAGTGACCTCTAGTTCAGTTCCCCCTTGAAATCTCAAGAGCACTATCTTCCTGCCCACCTCTCTGCATACATTCTGGTCTTCCAAACTCCCACCAGAACCTCCCCCCTGTTCTCTTCTCACTGCACTTTGGAGTTTCTCTGTATCTCCAAAATCTTCCATACTCCCACAAACCAGTCCCAATGACCCATGAATCACACGGCAAGGCCTATCAGAGCAACCAACCCATTTCTGTTCCCACTTTTCACACAGTTCTGACTTGTCAGGAGCACCCTGCAGGAGGAAAGATTTATTCTGCTGAAGGTTTCAGAGAGATTTCAATCCATCATGTAGAGGAAGGCCTGGTGGAGGGACTCTGTCTGTGGCAGTGGGAGCATGTGGGGACTAAGTAGCAGAGAGGGTGCTGGGGCCAGGGGTGGGGCTACCGTCTTCAGAAAGCTACCTCCACCAACAAGGCCCTTCCACCCACACAGCTCAAAACATGACCACCAGCTGGAAAACAAGTAGATGGACAAAAGAACAGTGGGGAGACATCAAACCCTAACAGCCGCTGTTTAAGTTCAAGGCTAAGTAGGAGGGAGAGAAAGATAAGGCTGAGGGGCCTGAGAGGTGGCCCAGCCAGTAAAGACACCTGCCAACAAGCCTGATGACCTGGATTTTATCCCCGGTGAAAGGCGAGAACCCATTACCTGCCACAGGTTGTCCTCTGACTTCCACACATCTGCCATGGCACAGGCAGCATACACACACTAAATTTAAACATAATAAAGCTCTTTTTTAAAAAATAAATGTAAATATAATGGTTTGAGTGAAGCTGAATTAAAAAGCAATTTGACAGAAGAACCTCAAGTCAGTAATACCTGGACTGTGATAAGCTGATGCTACCCCTTCCTGTCCTTCAGGGTTCAGAAGACTCAAGCCAGGTCACACAGGACTGTACACATCACAGGACACTGGCAAGGGGGCCATTAGGGTCTACAGCTGCTGTCACCTTTGCCTCTGCCCTCGGTATTGCAAAGGTATCATGGCCTATGAACCTTGACAAGAAGCAAGCTCCCTAGCATAGATACTTCTGGGCAGATATCACGTTATCTTATTCACAGACACAGAGGTTCCAGCCCAGGCTCCACCTCCATCAGTCAGCTACACAGAGTCATGCTGGTGCCTGAAACACAAACACAAATACACCATGTGCTGGACTGTCCTCTATGGGAGCACCATCCGTGAGTAACTGCCTCTTGCCATGATTTCTGTTCTAGTTCCATTGCTATTGCTATGATAAAACACACTCAACAAAAGGCACATGGGAGAGGAAAGGGCTCATTGGTCTTATAATTCCAGGTTACAGCCGATCACTGAGAAGAAGTCAAGGCAGGAACTCACACAGCTCATCACCAGATGAGAGAAGAAAGGAACAAATGCACCCATGCTCCCTACTGGCTTGCTTGCTAGTTTTCTTCACTCTTAAACAGCTCAGGGTCCACGTAGTGAATGGTGCCACCCACAGTAGGCTGAGTCTTCCCAAGTCAGTTAACAATCAAGACAATCCCCTACAGACAAATACACCCACAGGCTAACCTGATCTAGTAATTCCTCATGGAGACTGTCTTGCTGTGTGATGCTAACCAGCACTCCCATCCTGGCTTGGTGCCCATGAGAGCGTTCGTGGCTGTTGGACACCTACTGGATTGCAGGTAAGGTTAGCAGTACTCTAGTTTCTGGACTTCAAAAGAGATTTCTCCTCCACCACTTCCTTCATGTGACTGGTATCAGTCCCTTCTGATCGTCCCTTTGTGCCTGTCATCCACAGCACTCTGTGACACCGCCATCCGACTGGGTTCCTGCTTTCATGCACTTCATGAAGTATTTCACCTGCCTGGTGGGTCCAAATCCCTGGCTTCTATCGGCAGTCAAGACTGTCCCTGCATCCTCTCTCTTCTCTGGCACAGATATCCTTGTCTGTGCCATAGGTCCCCAATCATCTGACTCTGAATGACCCTCTGTCTTCCCATGGATGACACTGGTTGCTACAGATTATTTCCTGAGCTTCACCTATGGCTGCTTTGTCTTGTTACCACTGTCCTTGTGGTGCACACAGAGAGTGACTAGCGTGACTCTAAGAATGGTCCCTCCAGTGTGACACCCAGCACTTCTCGTTCTCTCTCACTGGCTTTGTGTTTTCTCCTGCAGTTCCTGTTCACAGTGTTCACATGGTTTCTGCTCGCACAGGGAGAACGCCCCTCTCATACTGCCATGTCAGTCACTTTGTTGTTAATGCATTTGCTCCCATCGTCACCAACGACATGTTAAGTGCTAGGATAGCATGCCCCAGCCGCCCTGCGTGCAACTAAAAAGAGCAATGTATCTGTCCCCTAAGATGGTTAACAGCGGCATGGGGCAGGTGCCAGAGCCTGCAGAGAGGTAATCACAGCGAACACACTCGGAAAACTGGTCTTTGGAGGAGGAGGGTCAGTCTGTGGGAATGTCAGTCACACACAGTAACTCACACTCATCCTTCTGATCGTGGGGGACACTAAGTCCTTTATATTCTCACTATCATTGTGCCATTATGATTTTACTAATGGGGAACTGGAGAGATGGCTCAGTGGTTAAGAGTGTGTGGTGCTCTTGCAGAGGACACAAGTTAAGTCCCCAGTATCTGCACTGGGAGGCTCACAAATGCTTGCAATCTGGCTCCAAGGGAATCTGATGCCCTTCTCTGCTCTCCAGGGTCACTGTGTGCTGGAAACTAGACTTAGGTCTTCCATAAATAAGAGCAGTGCATGCTCTTAGCTGCTGACCCATCTCTTGATGCCAATGTATTAATATTCTTAACTATCTTATTAATCATGTAAATTATGTCAATAGATCATTTAATGTGGTAGTATGTATGTACTTGATAATGTTTATTAATATAAATTATAAATATTAATATAATAATAAAAATATTCTTAACAGTAGTATATTATTACTAATGCATTGATTTATTTTTGTTTACATGTTAACATTATTATTAACATATTGGTTTTATATAATGTATTAATGTGTAATATATTGGTGGTTATACTATTACCACAATTTCTATTTTTGAGACAGGCGTTCTCTGTGTTGCAGCTCTGGCTGTCCCAAAATTCACTCTGTAGACCAGGTTGGCCTCAAACTCACAGGGATTTGCCTGCCTCTGCCTTCCAAGTGCTAGGATTAATGTGTGCCACCACCATCCTATCTACCATTAACTCTTATTTTATATACTTACATCATTTCATAATCATTATATCATTCTTGTTAAAAATAATATTGTCACTTTATCATATTCTAATTAATAATCATCAGCATCATTAATATTTTTAAATGGTACTACTAGTCATTACTGTCTAGAAGCAAGCTCCTTGGGCTGCTCTGCCCTCCGCTGGCAGTTCCCAGGGCTACAGGACTCTGTCCAATTCTCAGGGTCTCCTGTTGTTGAGATTGAAGGTTCATTCCAAGACCAATTTCAGTACTGGCATAAGAACAGACAGGAAGACCAATGGAACCAAATAGAAGACCTAGATATCAATCCACACATATTCGAACACCTGATATTTGATAAAGAAGCAAAAAATATCAAATGAAAAAAAGAAAGCATATTTAACAAGTGGTGTTGGCATAACTGGATATCAACATGTAGAAAAATGAAAATAGACCCGTATCTATCACCATGCACAAAACTGAAATCCAAATGAATCAAAGACCTCAACATAAAGGTAGCCACACTGAACCTTATAGAAGAGAAAGTGGAAAGTACACTTGAATGCATTGGCACAGGAGACCGCTTCCTAAATAGAATCCCAGCAGCACAGACACTGAGAAACAATTATTAATAAATGGGACCTCCTGAAACTGAAAAGCTTCTGTAAAGCAAAGGACATGGTCAACAAGACAAAATGACAACCTACAGAATGGGAAAAGATCTTCACTAACCCCACATCAGACAGAGGTCTGATCTCCAAAATATACAAAGAACTCAAGAAATTGGATACCAAAAGAACACACAATCCAATAATAATTAAAAAAAAAAAGGAGTACAGACCTAAACAGAGAACTCTAAACAGAGGAATCTAAAATGATTGGAAGTCACTTAAGGAAATGTTCAACATCCTTAGTCATCAGAGAAATGCAAATTAAAACAACTCAGAGATTGCATCTTGCACCTGTAAGAATGGCCAAGATCAAAAACACTGATGACAATTTATGCTGGAGAGGTTGTGGGGGAAAAGGAACACTTCTGCATTGCTGGTGGGAGTGCAAGCTGGTAGAACCCCTTTGGATATCAGTGTGGCAATTACTCAGAAAACTAGGAAACAACCTTCCGCAAGACCCAATAATACCACTTTTGGTTATATATCCAAAGGATGCTCAATGGTGTCACAAAGACATGTGCTCAACTATGTTCATAGCAGCTTTCTTTGTCATAGCCAGAACCTGGAAACAACCTAAATGCCCCTCGACCGAAGAATGGATAAGGAAAATGTGGTACATTTACACAATGGAGTACTACACAGCAGAAAAAAATAATGACAGCTTGAATTTTGCAGGAAAATGGATGGAACTAGAAAACATTATTTTGAGTGAGGTAACCCAGACACAGAAAGACAATTATCACATGTACTCACTCATAGGTGGTTTTTAAACATAAAGCAAAGAAAGCCAGCCTACAAACCACAATCCCAGAGAACTTAGACAGCAATATGGACACTAAGAGAGACTTACATAGATATAATCTACATGAGAAGTAGAAAGTAGAAAAAGACAAGATCTCCTGAGTAAATTGGAAGCATGGGGACCTTGGGGGAGGATTGAAGGGGGAGGGGAGAGGCAGGGAGGGGAGCAGAGAAAAATGTAGAGCTCAATATATCATGGAAAAAATAAATAAATAAACAATAAATAAATAAATAATCTGAGATAAACAAAAAGCGTCAAAATGACAAAAAAAGACCAGTTTCCTCTTCTCTAAGGAGTTTCATAAGGAGGAAACATGTCTTCAGTGATGAAACATCACTTGCCACACAGTTTGAAGTCACAGGGTAGAGTAGTGAGTCTGGAAGAGCCCCTGACTTCCCTGGGTTTTCATAGCCATTGCTGCCCCCGCCCCGCCCCAGAACAACAGAGTGAGCCATATGGGCAGGACCTGGTTTAGGGGAGAGTGTCCTAGACAGCCAGACTAGGGAGCTTTCTGTACGAGAAATGGAGACCTGCCCTAACCAACTGAATGACAGCCTAGCAGGGTCCTTAGGCAAATCTCCAGCTCTGAGCAGACGGCCCCATCTGTTCTGTTCTCTTTTTGTGCTCCTGTTCTTACAGGGAGTCTCATACAATCTGAATGCAATTACTTGCTTCCATTAGTGAGTTAATAAATCCCTAAAGAGTTCCTGGCAATCATAGTGGTGCCTAGGCTCTTACACCATATCTGAGCTTAGAGAACATTCTGGTTAAACAGTCTATGGAAGGGGTGGGACAACCTAGCAACTGCAGAGCTACACAGAGCATCTGATCCTATGGTGGCAGGACCTGGCCACAGCTTCTTCTGTGGACCATGGCTTCCTCTGTTGGCCTTTAGAAACTCAATAGACATTTGCAGAATGCCAAAGACGTGACTGTTCACAAGGCAGACACTCTGTGAGTTGCTCTAGGACACTTGAGTGGGGAGGTGCATGAGAATGAATTTAGACTCTTTACAGAAGGCTATGACCAACTATCCTCAGCTGAAAATTCAACACCCAACCTCCTAGTTGGGGTACCATGGCCTTGACATATCTCAGCAGAGGTAGGGAGGATGCTACATCCCATGTCCAGGTCTCCAGGGCTTTGGAAACCATTGTGAGCTGGCAGTTATGATGAACCCAAATAGCCCACCGTGGAGCCGAAACTGCCAGGAAAACCTCTGGGTGCCCAAGAAGAAAACTCTTATGGGTCCAAGTGTCAATCTATCCTGCCACCCTGGATGCTGTAAGCGAACTTTGGTTCCTTGAAGACACTAAACAGATGAAGTTTTTGGAAGTGGAGTGAGCTGGAGAGAGTGTTTCATAAACAAAGGAGGTCCCTGAGTGAGGTGACACAACAGGTCACTGTGATGGTCACAATGGTTCAGAGCTCATAGGCTGCAGTAAGAGCCTTCAACGCCAAAACAAACTCCCTCCTTCCAACCTGAGCATCACCAACTTAGTGAGGACAGAAGAACAGCCTGCAGTCATGAGCCGAGGGCCAGTGGCTTCAAAATGTGACTCCCATCAGGTATGGGCTTGAATCAAGCATCAGAAAAATGCAAATCAAAAGAAGGCTGAGGCAGGAAAGTTGCTGGGAGTTCAGAGCCATCTTGAGCTACACATAGAGTGTTCTAGGCCAGTCAGAGGTACATTGTGAGACCCTGTCTCAAAAAAAAAATAATAATCAGTAAAAAATCAGGAGCTGGGAAGATGACTCGGGCAGTAAAGAGCTTGCTGCACGGGCATGAGGACCTGAGTTGGGTCCCCGCGACCATACAAAGAGCCAGGTACAGTGACACGCATCTGTGACCTCAAAGCTGGAGAAGCAGAAACGAGATGCTTGCAACTTGCTGGCCAGCCAGACTTCACCTGTCTCAACAAGGTGGAGGGTGATTGAGAAAGACACCTAAAACTAGCTTCTGGCCTACACACACACACACACACACAGAGAGAGAGAGAGAGAGAGAGAGAGAGAGAGAGAGAGAGAGAGAGAGAGAGAGAGAGCTCTAAACACATCCAGACCTCCCTAACCGTGTTGGCAAGAGGGTAGGGACAGGTAAACGGATCCCTGCTGGCAGATATCTGAGACAGTACTCAGAAGACAAACAGTAAAACCCCCATCTGAGGTTACCAACTCCACTCCTGAAATCCTCCTTGCACGTGACAGCTTATGACCGTGTTAGCACCATTCATAACAGCTGAGAAGTGGAAACAGCCTTCAAGTCTATCGGCCACAAGTAAAGAAAATGCCATCTACACATACAGCAAACTAAATTCCCGCCGTGACACTGGGAATGGGCCTGGAGGGCACCATGCTGAGTGGAGCAGCCTGTATCTCCAAAGGTTTACTGGTTGGAACACATCAGTGTATACCTCCAGAGCAGACTGCCAGCGGGGAGTAAACTACAGAGAGAATAGCATCGCCATCCTGAGGGCTGGGAAACCCCAGATGGAGCAGCTGGCATTCCATAACTGGGTCTGGTGACAAGCACATAGAGTCTCGACTATTCAGGAAACAAAGGAGGAACTTTTGAGCCCAGGGAGTGGAGGCAAGTGGGAGCGATACTGTGAGACCCTGTTGATGGAGAGAGAGACTCTGCAGGCTTCAGGTAAGACACCCCCACTGGTACAACAGTGGCACGAATGCTCTACGGTAACCAATGGCTGTCTGATTAGATTAGAGGACTGCCTCACGGGAGAGAGTTCATACTTGGTGCTGTAAACCTTGCTGGAAGTCCCTAGCTGGGGAGATCACAGGCCCAAGCAGGGGAATCTATTACAGTTGTTTTGCTAAATGAATATGTTGTGAAACTGTCTGCTGAATATTTATGTTCATATACATAGAATGGTGATGCTCTCAAGCCTGGCCAGAGAAGTTTCCTCCCCCCCCCCCCCCCCAGTGGGCAATGGCTAATGCAGAAACTCTTAGCTGGTCAAAGTGTTGAAATTAGATGGTTGTTAAGTCATCAGCCTTAAAAGGAAAATCTATATCAAGCCTCATTCTGCCAAGACTCAGGGAACATCACAGAAGAGGGGACAGAAATCACCTCAGAGCAGGAGGATGGAGAAGACGGCTGGGCAACTGTCTTCTGGACACAGGGACGCTGTATGCATGAACTCACAGCACTTATGGCTGCCTGGACAAGAGACACACAATGTTGACTCAGAACATTCCAGCATGAGTAAGGGATGGCCATACAAGGTTCCGTGCCCAGCTGTGATGCCACCGGCAGTAAAGGCTGCTGGGAGGTGGAAAGTGACTTTTCCTCAGTGAGAAAGCCTCTGGTAAGCCGCCCGTGATTCAGTAAATAGATTCATACTCGCGTCCACACAAGGAAGCCTATTTAAATGCAATAGATTGTTCGAAATAAATAGATAAGGGCCCGAGATGGCTCAGGGAGTAAAGGTGCTTGTACCAACCAAGGAGGGAGGGAAGGGGAGGAGTGAATGAATGCATGAATAAAAAAAATAAATAAGGAAACAGAGCAACATGTTGGGATGAAGGATTCCAGAGGAAAGGGAGGGAGCAAAGGCACTATATTCATGGATAAAATTGTCGACAAATAAATAAAACTTATTTTTAAAAAGAAGCCACCCATACCTGCAGCGGCCCATTTGGCTGTGGCTTCACATGACGGACAGAAAACCATACCACCATACCTGCTATCCCTTAAACAGCAAAAGGGATCCACTCACGGGAGTGGAGACACCATCCAGGGGAACCTCAGCACCACTGTGTTGGAGTAGTTTCCAGCATCTGACTTATGAGGCCCTCTGCCCTACGGAACCAAGCTGAGCTGAGATTCAAATTCTGACTGGCAATAGCCCCCAATGAGTGGGCACTGAGTGAGAAGGGAGGAAATGGCCAGAGACTCAGTGGTCAAACAGGTGTGGCAGGGAAAGGGATTCCATTGTAGGTGTGAGAGAGGGGTGAGTTTGCACCCACAGGAGAAGAGTGGACAGCCCATCCCCAGAGGCTGATATAGGCATGAGGAAACTGAGGCAGAAGAGGCCTGGGAATGTCTATGTAACTCGTGAATGGAGTGCTTACGGAGAGCAACCAAACGCTCTCTGTAGGAGCATGGTGCTGACTCATTTACTCTCCTCTTTGTTGTTTCTAATAAGACACCATGGGTGACTTGAAAAATTAGAATATAAAATAAATGTCATCAGGGAACGTTAAACAACGAAAGTATGTACCTGTGACCAAGATGGTGTTCTTATGGGTCACATGGTCAGCAGAGATAGCAGATGATCATTGCACTGGTGTCTTGGGACATCCCTAACTACCTGAATCTCAGGCGCCAATAAGGTGGAGACAAACAAACAAAAACCAGAAACAACACTGAAAAACAACAGAGAGGGATGCTCAGCTGAGCCATCAGGAAGTCAGAGCATGCAGAAAACATGAGGATCTGGAGAACCCACAGAAAGTCACAAGGAAGTGACTGCATGCAGACTTGCACCTGACCCTGGACAGGGACATAAAAGCCCCAGGCTCAGGAGGCTCCACACTTGCACACTTCCCTCTACTCCTGCATCTCTGACCTACTCCATCCTCAACCCAACATCAGAGCCATGACCTGCTGTGGCTGTTCTGGAGGCTGTGGCTCCAGCTGTGGGGGCTGTGGCTCCTGCTGCTGCAAACCTGTGTGCTGCTGTGTGCCTGCCTGTTCCTGCTCCAGCTGTGGAGGCTGCAAGGGAGGCTGTGGCTCCTGTGGGGGTTGTGGCTCTTGTGGGGGCTGCAAGGGTGGTTGTGGTTCCTGTGGGGGCTGCAAGGGAGGCTGTAGCTCCTGTGGGGGCTGTGGCTCTTGTGGAGGCTGCAAGGGAGGCTGTGGCTCCTGTGGAGGCTGCAAGGGAGGCTGTGGCTCCTGTGGGGGCTGTGGCTCCTGTGGAGGCTGCAAGGGAGGCTGTGGCTCCTGTGGAGGCTGTGGTTCCTGTGGGTCCTGTTGCCAATCCAGCTGCTGCAAGCCCTGCTGCTCTTCAGGCTGCGGGTCCTGCTGCCAGTCCAGCTGCTGCAAGCCCTGCTGCTGCCAGTCCAGCTGCTGCAAGCCCTGCTGCTCTTCAGGCTGTGGGTCCTGCTGCCAGTCCAGCTGCTGCAAGCCCTGCTGCTCTTCAGGCTGCGGGTCCTGCTGCCAGTCCAGCTGCTGCAAGCCCTGCTGCTCTCAGTCCAGCTGCTGTGCCCCTGTATGCTGCCAGTGCAAAATCTGACCTTTGAACATAGGCCTTCAGTTTTCTCGATGCTCCGTGACGTCTGGTGTCCCTGAAGTAGCTCCTCTCTACAGACTCTCCTGCAGATACCTGTAATCCCTCCCACCTTTCCCCCCATTTCCTCATCTCCTTCCCTGGCAGAACCCTCCAGCTAGGTCTTGTCTCCGCCCTCCCCTTGGAAAAACCTATTTCATAGTCCCTGGAAGTGGTCCCCTGTAAAGGCAGCTAGCTATCTGGGGGCCAACAGTGTGTGTCGGGGTGTCTGGTCCCTGAGTCTTCCAGGCCACTTCCTTTATCCCTGTGACTCATTTTCTACAACCTTCTCTAGGACCTTCCTGCTGCCTCCTACTGCACCTGTTTGAATAAATAAAACAACAAACAAATTTCTTTTGCGTGTGAGTGTATTGTTTAGGGGCAGTATGAATAGATGTGTTGTGAGTACACATGTTTAAGGGCAATGTGCACAGATATCTGTGTTTGTATATGTGGAAGCTATGGGTCGATCTTGGTTGGCATTTCTCATGGCTGTTGTGGTGATCAGCTGCTGTGAGTTTGACAGAATTTAGAATCACCTAGGAACTAGGCCCCCAGACACACTTGTGAGGGGCTACTGAGATTGAGGGTAACCTCTGAAAGTGTCTGTGGAGGCTTGCCTTTAACACTTTAGTTGATGTGGGGAGACCCATCTTAGCTGCATGTGTGACTGGTCTGCGTAGAGAGTATTCCACTCATTCATCCATCACTCTCTGTCTTCTGAAGTTTTTAAAGGATGTAACCGCGGCTCCCTTGGCTTCCCCACCATGATGACGACACTCTTTGAGTCAAGGTTTCTCTGTAGCTTAGGAACCTGTCCTGGAAATTGCTTTTGTAGACCAAGCTGGCCTCAAACTCACAGAGATCCACCTGCTTCTGCCTCCCGAGTGCTGGAATTAAAGGTGTGCGCCACCACCGCCCGCCCAGTGAAGAATACACTCCGTAAACCAAAATAAACCATTTTTCCCTTAAGATGCCCCCAGGATACTTTATCAAGGTTACAGGAAAGGAATCAAGACAGCCATTCACCTTGGTTTTGAGGCAGGTTTTCCTCTCACTGGGACCTGGGATTCTCTGATTGGGTTAGACTGTTTGACCACTGGGTTTCTATGAGTCCTCCTGTCTCTACCTGATAGAAAAACCAACAATCACAAATGGTTGGTTAGAACACAAAGAGGTCTTCAAAGTAATGGGGTACGGGTATCCCTGAGAAACAAGTGGTTCATCATGGTGCTTTGGGTGGTGACAAAGAGCTCTCAGCAGGTGCTGGGGATGCCGGAGCAGTGAGTGTAATGTGGAATGCTGTCTCTCCAAAGAACAGTGCAGATAGTTCAAAGACACCACATTTGCTAAGTGAGAAACAGAACAAGATGTAGAAACACAGTAGACACAGTGAGCATGATGAGGAGCTGCAGCCAGGTCGATTCCTGGGGCTTGTTGTCCGGAGTAGAGCCTACTTAATTAGTTCCAGGACAATGAGACCCTGAAACAACAAGACAGAGAAACCAGAGAAATGAAGACCAAACTACACTAGCCTCCACACACTCACACGCACACACAAACACGGGGTGGGGGACAGAAAACACTAGAGATCTCAGACACTTAAAGCTTGCAATAGTATCAAAATGCTTCCATATAACAGGACTGTCACATTTGGGGGGAAATTGTGGGCAGAGTTTCCCAATACACACACACACACACACACACACACACACACACACACACACACACACATTTGGGGGAAAATTGTGGGCAGAGTTTCCCAACACACACACATACAGATTTGGGGGAAAATTGTAGGCAGAGTTTCCCAACCCAGCAACGCTCCCAAATAACCACACAAAAACTTAATAATAATTGTAAATGAGCCAGGTGGTGGTGGTGCATGCCTTTAATCCCAGCACTCGGGAGGCAGAGGCAGATAGATCTCTGGGAGTTCGAGGCCAGCCTGGTCTATAAGAGCTAGTTCCGGGACAGGCACCAAAACTACAGAGAAACCCTGTCTCAAAAAACCAAAAAAAAAAAATTGTAAATGCTCAGATGATAGCTCAGGCTTATTATTAACTAACTTTTACATTTAAATTAACCCATATTTCTTCCCATATTTCTTATCTATACTCTGCCACATGGCTTGTACCTTTTCCCAGCACAGCATACTCATCTTGCTTCTTGCTGTGTCTTCCGGAAATCCATCTCTCTTCCCAGTCCTTAGTTTGGTTGTCCCACCTATACTTCCTGCCTGGCTACCAATCAATTAGATTTTTATTAACAATGAGAGCAACAGATTTTCACAGTGTACAGGATTATTCCACAGCAGAAAATAAATGGGGGGGGTGGAATACAACTAGGGGCTAGAGAGATGGCTCAATGGTTAAGAGGTCCTGAGTTCAATTCCCAGCAACCACATGATGGGTCCCAACTCTCTGTAATGGGATCTGGTGCCCTGTTCTGGCCTGAAGGCAAACATGCAGACAGAACACTGTATACATAATAAATGAATAAATAGTCAAACTTATAAAAAAATCAACTAAAACACAGCCCAGAGAGAACAAGACAATGACTGAGATGTCAGTGTGTCAGTTTAAATGTGTGTAGAAAGCCAGGTCAACAAGAAGACAAAACATGGCTAACAAGTTCACTCCCTACCATCAACCAGACATACAGGTACCAGCATGCAGCAGTCTTCCCTATACAAACTGGAAAGATCCCAAATGTTTACCAACCAGTGAAGGAATAAACGAAACATGTTAGGTGCAGGTGACAGAATACCACTGAGCAATGAAGAGTGAATACTGACGGATCATTTCCAAGAGTGGCACTATTCCTTGGGCGAGGGGTCATGAACTGAGTAAGAGTAGAGGAAAGGAAGTAAGCATGAGCAAGCGATCATGCATACATCCATTGCTCTCTGTTCCCGATGGTGGATGGATATGACCTACTGTTTGAAGTTCCTGTCTTGAGTTCTCCATGGTAAAGGACTATAACCTGAAACTGCAAGTTGAAACAAAGTTGCATTTTGTCAGGGTAGTTCACCACAGCAACAGAAATGAAAGTAAAATTGTCAGGTACAATGAGACCTTCTCATGGGGAAACAAGCAAGAGCCCCAGATTCACCAGGCTCAAGGAATCAACACACATAGACTAGGAGCAAACACAGAAAAGCACATGGCCTCCCGAAGGGACAATTCAGCTGATTCCCAAAAGCAAACCAGCAGGGCAATGCCTGGAGCTCTAAGGAAAACAGCTGCCATTCCTGTGGAGAGATATCCCCAGACAGCACATCATACTATTTCCCTACAAAGCTGGAACATTTCCTAGCAGGTGGTGGGGCTGAGCACATAAGGCAGGAAAAAAGGAAGCTCAGCTCCACCGGAAAGACTGGCAGTGTGGAAGGAGTAGGAGTCTTGGGAGCATGTGAGTATCTGAATAAACAGGGATCTTCAAGTGCATAAAAACATGAGGGAAACCCCCATATAACATGGGTGGTCGTGCTGGGCTGGGCTAGGCTAGAGCTGCTTCCAACTCTGACCATGCCCTCGGGTAGGTAGGTAGGTCCACAGGCACAGTGCCATGTTTGAAAGTGTAGAGGGCTGCCAATGAAGGGGGACTGTGGGGCTAGAGTGGTTTCTATCTAAGCACACTAAAATAAAATGAGAGAGGAAACTGTGTGCATGTTTGTGTGTGCATGTGCGTGCGTGTGTGTGTGTGTGTGTGTGTGTTGTGTAACTTCTGAGTGGGTCACAGAAAAAACAGAAAGTAAGACCACCAACCCTCAGAAAATGCATGCCTTTATTTCCTGGCACTCTTGGAAGGCAGAGGCAGGGATTTATAAAATTAAGGCCAGCCTGGGCTGCAGAGCCAGTTCCAGGACAGCCAAGGCTACATACATAGAGAAACACTGTATCAAAAAAAAAAAAAACAAGCAAACAAACAAATCTATGAAAATTCCATCTGAGGGGGCTGGAGAGATGGCTCAGTGGTTAAGAGCATTGCCTGCTCTTCCAAAGGTCCTGAGTTCAATTCCCAGCAACCACATGGTGGCTCACAACCATCTGTAAATGAGGTCTGGTGCCCTCTTCCGGCCTGTAGGCATACACACAGATAGAATACTGTATACATAATAAATAAATAGATTTAAAAAAAAAAGAAAATTCCATCTGAGAGAATGGAAAAGAAGAATGTGATAGCACATGAGTTTAAAGCTAGCATGGGCTACAAGACCCTGCCTCAAAAAAAATCTAAATGGGAGTGTGGGTTCTGAAAAAAATGGCTCAGTGATTAAGAGTGCCTACTGCTCTTCCCCCAAGAACACAAGTTTGGTTCCTAGCACCCACCCTGGGCTGCTCACAATTGCCTGTAACTGCAGTTCTAAGAGATCTGCTGTCTCAGGCTCATGGGCTCATGTACACACACACACACACACACACACACACACACACTTAAAATAAATGGAAAAGGCTAAAGATAAAGCCAAGTTGGAAAAGTGCTGGATTAGCATGTATGAAGCCCTGGGTTCAATCCCCAGCACCTCATAAACTGGGTTTAGTAGGTCAAGCCTGTAACCCCAGTAGAGGTAAGAGGATCAGGCGATCAAGGTTATCCTCCACTACACAGCAAGGTCAGAGCCTGGGACAAGTTATATCCTGTAGAGAGATGAGAGAAGTGGGGAAGAAGAGACAAAGGGGTGATGGAAGGGAAAAGAGAGGGGTTGAGACTGAAATGGGGCAGTTAAATGCCAAGGACTGTAAGGACAAGTTTGATTAGGTCCAAAGCTGAACAGGTCCACTCAGCTCCCCAGGTAAACAACAAATCCCAGGCAGGGAGGTGAATTTTGCACTGCAACTCAGACTGGGTCAGCTGGGGAGGAGCAAAGACACGGAAGGAGGATGAGGGAGATGGACCAGAACACCCACAACCTGACAGGATGCATCTTCCCATCAGAGCAGCTCCTGGGGAGAAATGTCCGCAAAGCTACAGATACCACCTGGAAAGACGACAGGCACACACTAAGTTTATATGTACAGACTAACAGAGCCTTAAATTCCAGAATTCAAGTAATCTTGTTTGTTTTGTGAAACAGGATCTTGTTATGTGGGACAGGCTAACCTTGACCTCACCCTCTTCTGACTGGAATATCTTTTGGGTTTTTTTTTTTTTAAGATTTCTTTTATTTTTTATTTATAGGTGTCTTTGGTGGCCAAAAGAAGGTGTCAGATCCCTTGGTGCTGGAGTGATGTGCAGATGTGAGCACCTGACATGGGTGGGAGAAACTGAACTCAAGCCCTCTTCAAGAGCAGCAAGTGCTCTTAACCACTGAACCATTTCTTGAGTCCCTGGGATATCTGTTTCTTACTAGTGTTGTAACAAGTAACCACCAATTCCCTACAAATTGTCCCTCCTGCTCCTCCACATAATATGCATGCAGGTTCATATGCACACCACACACACACACACACACACACACACACACACACACACCACACACTGTAATAAAAATGGGAAAGGAAAGAATTAGAATAAATAGTATTTCATCTTTAAAAGAAAAAGATCGGAGGTTGGAGTGATGGCTCAGAGGTTAAAAGCACTTGTTGCTCTTGCAGAGGACCCAGGTTTGGTTCCCAGCACCCACATGGGAGATTGCCACCATCCCTTACTCAGCCCCAGGGAATTCAAATACTTCTGAACTCTGCAGGCACCAGGCATACATGTAGGGTCCTATATGCATGTAGACTGAGATGACTATTCTTGGCTGTCAACTTGATTACATCTGGAATTAGCTAAAACACAAGCAATTGGATACATCTGTGAGAGATTTTTCTTGATTGGAACTTGTGAGGTGGGAAGACCCACCCTACATCCAGATCATTTGAGGTGACAAGATCCAGGTTAAATCTGGGGCCGCATCTTCTGATGGTAGCCTACATAAAGGACATGGAAGAGGGAAGCATTTGCTCTTTGCCTGCTTGTCCTTACTCTCGACGGCAAGTCCATTCCTTTGCTGATATTAGAGCTTCAAAACTCCACCATATACTACAGACTGGATGAGACATCCTGCCTCGTGGTCTGAACAAATATTGGATTCTTAGACTTTCTGTCGCAAGAAAGACAGGCATTGTTGGACTAGTCAGACCACTATATATAAAGTCATTCTATGGGTTCTGTTTTTCTAGAAAACCCTAACTAATACACAAACAAAACACTCAAACACATAAGATAAATAAACAAAAAATAAGAATTTTAACAAAGGAAAAAATAAACAGAGCAGGCTGGGAGATGATTCAGTAGTTGGTAAAATGCTCATGACACAAGCACAGGATCTGAGTTTAGTCCCCAGAAACGACATACAAAAGCCAAGCACCATGGCATGTACCTGTAATCCCGGGGCTGATGGGATGGAGAGGGGCAGGTCCATGGAGCTCACTGACCAGTCAGTCAGCTTAGCCTAATCATCAAGCTCCAAGCCTATGAGAGACCCTGTCTCAAAAACCACAAAGAGTGGATGGTACCTGAGGAACAACACCGAAGGTCATCCTCTGACTCCACAGGTACACGTACACACATGTGCACTCACAACAGAGAGAGGGGGGTGGAATATTAATTAGATATGTAATATTCGTTTATTCTGTGGACTATTTGTTTAATGATGCAAAGATGTATTTGTATTCTTTTATGTTGCTGTGTTTCTTTGCCTGCCTAAAACACACGACTGGCCTAATAAAGAGCTAAATGGCCAATAGCTAAGCAAGACAGAGAAATATGCAGGGCTGGTGAGCAGAGAGAACAAATAGGAGGAGAAATTTAAGGAAGAGAGAAAGGAGAGAGAAAAGGGAGGAGAGGAGGACATCAGAGGCCAGCCACACAGCCAATTATAGAGTAAGAGGGAAAGAAAGATATATAGAATAAAGAAAGTTTAAAAAAAAAGTCCAGAGGCAAAATGTAGTAAAAGAGAAATGAGATCATTTAAGTTAGAAAAGCTGGCTAGAAACAAGTCAAAATAAGGCCAAGCATTCATAAGTAATAGTAAGTCTCTGTTTATTTATTTGGGAGCTGGATGGTGATCCTCCAAAGAGAAAAAAAAACTATGAAAGAGAGAAAGAGATTAAAACAGAGCAAAATAAGAAAATATTTGCTACCAAACTTAAAATTGTCACCCCCACTATATACACTGTTAGACACAATGCCCAAGAGCAAGTTCCACAAAACAACCCAGGACTGAGTAATTCCTGCCGTGTACAAACTTTTCCAGAAGTAGACAATTTGAGATCAGGTCCATCTGCTTACATGGCTGGGGACTTGTGTGTACTACACACTGAAAGAGGCAGGAGCAGCAGGAGGAATCTGAACCGTAGAGACCCCTGATATAGAAGGCTGCTCAAAAAACTGTATGTCAGTAACCATCTTGAAATGTATGAAACAAATCAAAACACCCTCAAGCAGTATATAGTGCACAGAAATAATCCCTGCACTCAGGAGGTGGAGGCAAGTGGATAACGAATTTGAGGCAAGCCTGAGCTACACAGGGAGACCTATCTTAACCCCTCAAAAAAAATTACGGCACAATTATACAACATGCAAGTTATAATAACCTCCGTACCATGTGCCTCAGTAGGACAAGGGTTATCCACATTTTAAAGTCTATCTATAATTCACCATACTGAGTAAAAGGGATAGCAGAGTATAGAATGCCATCTAGAATATATGAACTTACCAGGGAAAGCCAAAGACCAATGGGCAATACGTGAGGGGATGATGATGCAGGAAAACAAGAGAAGTGACCCTAAAATGGTACAAACAGGAACTAGGAAGTGACCATGTGCAGCCTCACACCTGACCCTGGGCAGGAACATAAAAGCCCCAGGCTCAGGAGGCTCCACACTGCACACTTCCCTCTACTCCTGCATCTCTGACCTACTCCATCCTCAACCCAACATCAGAGCCATGACCTGCTGTGGCTGTTCTGGAGGCTGTGGCTCCAGCTGTGGGGGCTGTGGCTCCTGCTGCTGCAAACCTGTGTGCTGCTGTGTGCCTGCCTGTTCCTGCTCCAGCTGTGGAGGCTGCAAGGGAGGCTGTGGCTCCTGTGGGGGTTGTGGTTCCTGTGGGGGCTGCAAGGGGGGCTGTGGTTCCTGTGGGGGCTGCAAGGGAGGCTGTGGTTCCTGTGGGGGCTGCTGCCAATCCAGCTGCTGCAAGCCCTGCTGCTGCCAGTCCAGCTGCTGCAAGCCCTGCTGCTCTTCAGGCTGTGGGTCCTGTTGCCAGTCCAGCTGCTGCAAGCCCTGCTGCTCTTCAGGCTGTGGGTCCTGCTGCCAGTCCAGCTGCTGCAAGCCCTGCTGCTCTTCAGGCTGTGGGTCCTGTTGCCAGTCCAGCTGCTGCAAGCCCTGCTGCTGCCAGTCCAGCTGCTGTGCCCCTGTGTGCTGTCAGTGCAAGATCTGATTTTTGGCTTTGCAGCACTATTTTACCAGATAGGCTCTATCCCTGTCAGGAGCTCTATCCCAGGCTTTGCCTGTGTTTCCCAGTACACTAAACCAGTCTCCTCCAAGAGCTTCCTCTCTCTCTCATCCTCCTTCCCCCAAGCATGAAAATTCCTTTTGCTTTTTGTTGGTTCAGCTGCTACAAGTGTAGCTTTGGCTCCTTTAGTGGCTACCAGGTCAGTTCTTACAAGACTAGTTGCTATGGGCCTTGAGATCTAGAAAAATGACTTCTAAGGTTCCCCTGTCACATCTGCAAATCACCCCTGGCCATTTCTGCAGATATCAGTCTCACCCTTTTACATAGAGCTATCCCTGCAGTTAAGGCCTTTCTCAACCCACTCACTCTTAAGCCACTAGAAGCCCCCCATCTCTGCCATTTAGTAACATAATAAAGCCATTGCTCCAGGACCCTATTGCTGTGTTGTGTCTCTTTTCCTCTGGTTGTGGAAGGGTACATTGGGATAACACCTGTGGTCACAGTGCATTTCCCGGTATACCATAGGCTGTAGTGGTATTTCAACTGTATTTTATTTTAATTTTATTTTAGTTAAGATTTATTTATTATGTATACAGTGTTCCAGCTGCAGGCCAGAAGAGGGCGTCAGATCTCATTACAGGTGGTTATGAGCCACCATGTGGTTGCTGGGAACAGAACTCAGGACCTCTGGTAGAGCAGCCAGTGCTCTTAACCACTGAGCCATCTCTCCAGCCCTTATTTTAATAAATAAAGACTGTCTGAAGATCTGAGAGCAAAACAGTCCCACTGGTTAGTCTTACAGATCAGATTATGGTAACACACACCTTTAATCTCATTATCCATAAGGACACACACCTTTAATCCCAGTAGCCACAGTAGTTGCCATAGAGACTGGGTGGTGCATGACTTTAATGAGGATGGTACATGCCTTTAATCCCAGCCCTAGAGAGGAATATAAAATGGGGAAAGAGAGCTCTCAGACACAATCCCATTCTGAGATTCTGGGAGGCAGGATCACTGTTTTGGTCTGAGGTCGAGGTAAGAGCCAGTGGCTGGATGTTTTGCTTTTCGGATCTTTGGGTTGAACCTCAATTTCTGGCCCTGAGATTTATTAATCATGCTTCAATAGGCCAGTGGGCGGAGTGTCCTCCTTAGCACAGCTCCTGCACTCACTACAGGTGACAGGGTGAAGCATCAATGACAGGCACTCATCCCTTACTCCCCCATGCATCTGGGGTAAACAGAGAGAATTAAGGAGGCACATTGCCATCTCCGCTGATAATCTCAGCTAATGTTGCTGTCACAAAATGCCACAGACCCAGTGACTTATCAACAAGAGAAGTATGTTCTTCTCATACAGGGACAGGAGTTCAAATGTGGCAGAATCAGTGCTCTTAGGGCTCGCTATGTATGTGTGTGTGCATGTGTGTGTATGCACACCTGTATACAGGTCCACATGCAAATGCATGCATATGCAGAGGTCAGAGGCCAATGCTAGGCATCTTCTTTGATTTCTCTCCAATTTATCTTTTGAGACAGGGTCCCTCTCTCTCCCTGAATCTGGAGCTCAACAATTCTACTCATTCACCACAGTGAGCCCCAGAGATCCATACCCACACATACCCCATTGCTAGAATTCTGAGTGCTACATACAGCTACCACAGTTGGCTTCTACGTGACTGCTGGGGATTGAACGCAGGACCTCATGCTTGTGAAACAAAAGCACTATTCTGACTGTGCCATGTCCCCAGCCCCATGGGGCATCTCATGCAAGTCCCATTGAGAAGGCTCCAACCTCATGATCTAACGGCCGCACAATGGTGCTGCCTTCTGATTCCATCAGCCTGGGTCTCAACAACAGAAACAAACCATTCAAACCTGGTCGTTCACCAGGGGAAAATCCTGGCTTGGTGTACTCAGGCTGCTTTGCCCCTCCCTATAGTGGCTTGAATGTCAAATATCTCCTTGGGTTCAGGCATTTGAAAACTGGGTCCCTGGTTGGTGGCGCTGTTCCGGAAGGTTAGACATGGATTCGCCTTGGAGTAAATGAGTCCCTGGAGGTGAGTCTTGCGATATTACAGCCAGGCTCCACCTTCTGTCTGCCTTCTGTTTCTTGTCTAGACACAGTATGACTTCACATCTCTGCCAGCATCCTGGACTCTGTCCACAGAATGCAAGTTAGAATAAGCCCTTTCTCCCTTAAGTTGCTTTGTAATGAGTATTTGGTCAGAGCAACATGAAAAGTTCCAGGACACTCCTAGTCCTGGAACTTGCACTTCATTCTACAGATTCTGGGAATGATGCACACAGGGTGTTTAGTTATTTGGGGTGTGGGAGAGGGAAGGTCAGAAAGATTAGTGGGGAAAATGGAGTCCGTTTGAAAGAGGCGGACCAGAAGACCAAGAGTTTAGAGGAGTTTGGGGGTAGAAGAGGGTCTGCTTTCAGGGAGTGATAGGATTCCTGTTCAACCGAAACCTCCAGCTCACTCCTGCTTGGTCCGGAAAACCCTATTCCTCTCTCTGCAAACCCCATCCACTCAGAGGATCTCAGAACAAAGGGAAGGCACCAAAAAGCCCAGTTCCGCATTCTTGGCTACTATGGTAGCTCCTCCCCTGAAGTTGCCAGCAGTCCAAGTCCCTAACCAGACCTGGAGGGAAAACCCAGCTTGTGGCGGAGGCAGCACCAGCCTTGCCTACAGGCTGTACAAACTCCTTGCCTCAGTTCAGGTGTGTGACTTCTCCTGCCTCGGGGCTGGAGAACTCACCCAGGAGTGGCTTTGTTCAAATAAACCTGGTTTTTTGTTGTTGTTGTTTTACTTTTTCAATTTGGTTTGATCTGGTTTACTGCTTCTGTGGAGAAACTTATTATCGTCCTACAGAAAACCTTCTATTTCCACTCTCAGTTCGGTCTCTGGTTTCTCTGTAGAATGTCAAATCTCAACTGCCTCCATGCAGAACAGACTCCTCCTCCAATGTGTTCAGGTTCGTGGTTCAGTGGGTCTTCGTCAGGCAGTTTGGACCTTTTACTAGTAGTCCTTTTTAGTAGCCCATATCCCCTAAGGCAGTGATTCTCAACTTGTGGGTTGCAACGCCTTTGGGGGTCACATATCAGATATTCTGCATGTCAGATATTTGCATTACAATTCATAACAGTAGCAAAATTAAAGTTATGAAGTAGTAATGAGATCATCTTCTGGCCTGCGGTCACCACTGTCTGGTCCCTCAAGGTAGTCCTTTTCCCAAGGTTGGACCTTTAGACAAAAGTCACCATTCCCTCAGGGGTTTTGAAGGCAGTTCTTGCTTGCTTTTAAAAAGAGACTCATTCTCCTTATCTCTGGCAAGAGGAACAAGTGGCTCTGGTTAACAGAAGACTGTGGTGCCTAGTAACTTGTTAAGGTCAATCCTAGTCTCTAGGCTCCCTCAGTCCCTGCTCACAAATCCCACTGTTAGTATTCAGGCATCTATACTGGCCTGCTCCTAATGTCCACATGTGGGTGGGTAGGTACCCACAGAGGCCAAAAGAGGAGCTGGCGTTACAGATGGTTGTGATCAGTCTGACATGGGTACTGGGAGCAGCATGAGCTCTTAACTGTTGAGCCATATCTCCAGACCCTAATTTGACTCTTTTAATTGGCATATTAAGGTCTGGCTTGTTAGGGATACCAAGAGTACAGTCTCTGTCTTTAGCAGTTCTGGGAACAAAGCCATCCAAATATCCATTGACATAAGAAGGAAGAATACACGTATTATATCATGGAGAGACCTGCCTGACATGATGGTGCACACCTTTAATGCCAGCACTTGGAAGGCAGAGGCAGGCAGATGTCTATAGCATGAGTTCCAGGACAGCCAAGGATCTTTCTTACACAGAGAAACCCTGTCTAGAAAAACAAACAAGAAAAACAAAAAACAACAGGGATGTACTTTGAGGACATTTATGCCCCGTGAACAAGTGGGACACAGATGAACAAGTGCTTAGCAACTGTATTTGTAAGAGGTCCCTACACTCAACAGTCCCACAGAGACAGAAAGCAGGGTAGGGGAGCCAAGGGCTGGAGAGGGGAGAGGAGTCAGCATTTAGAGGGGACAGAGCTTCAGTCTGGAAATATGAGAAAAGTCTGGAGGTGGAAGGCAGCAATCAACATTGGATGTGTTTCATGCTGCTGAGTTAAGTGCACTTGGACATGCTTAAGAGGGTGACTTTTAGGATTGCGAGATGGCTCAGCAGGGAAAGGCTCATCCCTAAGACCCATTCCTGACTGGGGATGTAGTTCAGCAGTACAGTGTTTAACTAGTGCACGTGAGGCCATGAACTCCACCTGCAGGGCTACTAAAGAAAAATAATTTTAATGATACAAAAGGTTTGGTGGTACAATTGGGCCAATAAGATAGCTCAGTGAGTAAAGACACCTGCTGGCAAGCCTGAGTTTAATCCCTACTATCCACATGGTGGAACAGGACAACCAGTCCTGAAAGGTGTCTTCTAACCTAAACTCGCAAGTGTGCACAACACGCATATAGATAGATAGATACATAGATAGATAGATAGATAGATAGATAGATAGATAGATAGATAGAGAAATAGACAGATAGATGGTAAATAGATTATTTTCATTTTGCAATATTTTGCCACAATTTTTAAATACTAACAGTCAATTTTACTAATAATAATGTTAAAAATCAAAAAGAATTATGCAAAAATGAAAATAAAATATTGAACATGTGTTCACGTATCCTAGACTTGCTAAACATAGATCTAGGGTTGCTGGATCCAGGCAACATAAAATGGGTATCCAGGGAACGGGAGAGGGTCTACCAGGGCATTCTTTGCCCTGAAAGCTAAGTACTCATTAGTGGCCATGTGAACAGAATCAAGCAGCAGTGTGTGTCCTTGGTGACTGGTTTGTGTCATTCATCATCTTGTGATCAAGGTCCCATGATGCCTGTCCAAAGGGAAGCCTACACAGAGGAAGGAGCGAGACTCACAATAGTGATTCACAGGCCAGAAGACACAGCAAGGGGCCTAAAAATAGTGACAACATCCTTATCTGTGAACCCTTCTGCCCTGGGATGTGATGCCGTGGTAGAGTGCTTACTTAGCCTGTGTGAGGTCATAGTACTGCCAAAGAAAAACTAACAAAGCATTGGAGGTATGACTGGGCTGGCAACATGATTTGGCAAGTAAAAGCAGCTTACTGCCAAGCTCGTCATCCAGAGTTCAAACTCTGGGACCCGCATGGTCGAAGGAGAGAACTGATTCTTTTGCTTTGACCTCTGACCTCTAGACATGTACCAAGGCATACCCCCCAATACAAACATTCACACAAAATAAAAGGAGATATAATTTTAAGTCCTTTTAAAATAATTTTAAAATAGGTATGAATAGTTTACCTGTATGTGCACTGTGTGTGTCTGGGGCTTACAGGGACTAGAAGAAGGAACTGCATCTCCTAGGAACTGGAGGATTGGATGTTTGTAAGCCACCATGTGGGTGCTAGGAACAGAACCCAGGTTCTCTGGAGGAGAGGCCAGTGCTCCTAAGTACTGAGCCATTTCTCCAACCCCCAATTTTAAGACATTTTAAACAGTTCAAAGCACAAAATAAAGAAAAACTACCTACATAGGGACCAACAGATGTTGTGAAACTACAGACACAGTACAGGAGGTCACCCACAAACCTTGTATTTCCTTTCTGTCACTGTGACAAATACCCTAAGAGCAACTTTGGGGGGAAAGATGTTTATTGGGCCTACAATTCCAAGCAACTGCCTCTGAACCCAGCAGCCTGGGGTTGTGGAATCCTTCCTATTGCTTTTCTAATCTGAACCAACAACAACAAAACAGGACAGTATTGATACTGCTGCATCTGGCAGCCAGATACTTGTTATTTTGTTCCCTATGTTTATTTACCATTTTAATTGTGTCGTAATTTAAAAAAAATAGTATGAAATGTATACTAAGGGCACATGAAATGATAACACCCACCATGCTGTATATACTAGCTAAAATAGAAAAATAATCTAACATATAAAAATAAAAGGGGCTTGGGGAGATGATTCAGTGGGTAAATTGCTTGTTGTGCAAACCTGAGAACCTGAGTTTGAGTCCCCAGAATCCACATAAATGCCAGGGAGGTATAGTAGCTTGTAATCCCAGCATGCGGGAGACAGAGACAGGGAGCCCTGGAACAATGTGGTGCGTTAAACTAACCAAAACAGTGAGCTCTGTTCAAGTGAGAGATCCTAGTCCAATAAAAGGTGGCAAGCAACCAAAGAAGACACCAGATAATAACCTCTAGCTTCATGCATGCACATATATGTGCATGCACCTGCACACAAACATGTATACACATATAGTAAGAAAAAAAATGCTTTAAATAGATAGCCCAGAATTGTAAGTCAAATAAACCCTTTCTTCCCCAAAGCTGTTTTCAGTCAGGGTATTTGCCACATCAACAGAAACTAGAATACCAGGTTAGTGGGTGTCCTCCTGTACTGTTTGTAGTTTCATTTACATCTGTTGGTCCCTATGTGTAGTAGGTATAGTAGCAGAAGCCTGTAATCTCAGCACTCAGAAAGCAGAGGCAGTAGGATTACCATGAGTTCCACAGTGAGTTCAAGACCAGCGTCTTGTCTCAGAAAGGGGGGGGGGGTTAGGGGGGAATAAATACTGATTCAAATACCACTGCCGACCTCCTGAAAACACAACACACAGCCATGGTTGTGGGAAAGCAACAATAAGGAAGCATTTCCGCAGCTCGAGGAAGCCAAACAGCAGAATACAGACCATGTTTCCATATCTGTGTCTGAGCACCGATGGCATTAACCCATCAGAACAAGTGAGGGGCTGGACTAGAGGGAGTCTACTTTCTTATAAACGTATACAGTTGTCCACACAGTTTCCACGGTGGCTGCACAGTCCACATTCCCACCAGCAGAGGACAAGGGTGCCCCCTCCCCACATTCTCAATAGCATCTGTTGCTATTTGTTTTCTTGATTCGGACTGGGATGAGGTAGAATTTCAAAGTGGTTTTTATTAACATTTCCCTAACGTATGGGTGTTTTTCAAGCAAACAAAGACAGAACTAACATATATAACCCAACTACAGCCCTCAGCACCATCTACCCCATGGCCTAGGTCCACATTCCACAGAGATAGTGCACACCCACAATCACTGCTGCACTCTCCAGGAAATGGGACCACCCTAGATGTCCACCAATAGATGAATGGCTAAAGAAAACACACACACACAAACGTGAAGAAAGTGTCTCACTAAGTGAAGCATGTCAGACTCAGAAAGACAAATACTGCATGTTTTCTCTCATAAAAGGATGTAGATATTTTGAGTAGTGGTGGGGGTGTGTGTGTCTATAGAACATGAATCTAGAAGAGGTGGCTCAGGTGTTAAGGATGCTACCCGCCTGTGGTGGTTTGAATGTAACTGGCCCTCATAATCTCACAGGGAGTGGCACTACTAGGAGGTATGGCTTTTTTTTTTTTGGAGTGGGTATGGCCTTGTCGGAGGAAGTGTGTCACCGTGGGGACGGGCTTTGAGGTTTTCTATGTTCATGATACTGCCCAGTGTCTCAGTCGACTTCCTGTTGCCTGCAAGATGTAGGACTCTCAGCTACTACTCCAGCACCACATCTGCCTGCATGCCACTATGCTCCCCATTATGATGATAACTGACTACACCTCTGAGACTGTAAGCAAGCCACACCAATTAAATGTTTTCATTTATAGGAGTTGTCATGGTCATGGTGTTTTCCACAGCAATAGAAGCCCTAACTATGACACTGCCCAAGCCTGAGGACAAGAACCTGAGTCAAAGTACTCAAGTAACAAGGTCTCTTGGATGCCTGTGGCCCCAGCACTCAGGGAGTAAAGAGAGAAGTATTTCTGGGACTTACTGGTTTCTAGCATATCGAGAAAAGTAGGAGCTCTAGATTCAGGGAGAGACCCTGCCTCAAAGGAATCAGGTGAAGAATGATGACATACAACATCCTCCTTTAGATACTGCTTGTGCACAAAGGCACATAAGCCACATGCCCGTGTGGGCACACACAAACTAAAACCAGAACGATGAGAAGGGACCTTGCGGGATTTGGGATGGAGAAAGAGAAGAAGACGGAATACATGTGAGGGAAGCAGAGGAAGCTATTTGGGGGTGGGGGAGAGAAAAGTTGCCAGCTAGAGAGCAGCAAGAGGATAGTAAGGGCAGTGGTGGGGTGTGTATGAAAAGAACATGATGAACCCCCAACTTTACATTCAGGGGTGGACAGTAGCAGGAGGACTGCAGAGATGGCTCAGCAGTTAAGAACACTTGCTGATCTTGCAGAGGACCCCGGTTCAGTTCCCAGCACCTACATATCACTCACAGCTGTCTACAAGTCCAGTTCCAGGGCATCTGGCATCCTCTTCTGGCCTTTGAGGGCACTGTATGCACATGGTGCTCATCCATTACAGGCAGAAAAACTCATATATATTAAAGATAAATAAGTAAGAGACATTTCATGAGTTAAAAGTAATTTTTAAAAGATAAAGTATAAAAATAAACCTCTTAGCCGGGCGGTGGTGGCGCACGCCTTTAATCCCAGCACTCGGGAAGCAGAGGCAGGTGGATCTCTGTGAGTTTGTGGCAAACCTGTTCTACAAGAGCTAGTTTCAGGACAGGCTCTAAAGCTACAGAAAAACCCTGTCTTAAAAAAAATAAAAAATAAAAAGAAAAGAAAAAAAAGAATAAAGCTCTTCCTCATTATGGGTTACCTTGCCCAGCCTTTATACAAGGGGAGGAGCTTAGTCCTACCTCAACTTGATAGGCTGTACTTTGTTGACACCCATGGGAGGCCTGCCCCTTTCTGAACAAAAACAGAGGAGGAGTAGATTGGGATGGGATGAGGGAGAGGTAGGGGGAGAACAGGAGGGAGGGGAAACTGTGGTTGGGATATAAAATAAATGAATAAATTTAACTAATAAAAAGAAAGAATGAGCATCATCCTTTTTAAAGTAAAAGAAAATGATCAGTTTGAACGGTAGCACATGGGGCTGAGGAAGATAAATTCTAGTAGGGGCCACCGATATGTTTTGTAGGAAGACAAAGAATTCTGCAGATGGATGGTGGTGGCCGTACATAGCAACCTGAATATTCTCAGGGCGTCTGGGTTGCACGCTTCAATGTTGAAAGTGTGAATGTGTATTTGACCATAAACTATAATTTAAAAATAAGGGTGGAGGGTGTGGTTTTGTGACAAAATGATTGCCTAGCATTCACAAGGCACTGGGTTGGATCCCTGGCACTGCCACACTGATGATGATGATGATGATGGTGGTGGTGGTGGTGGTGGTGGTGGTGGTGGTGGTGGTGGTGGTGGTGGTGGTGGTGATGATGATGATACATTTTTTTAAGTCAGGAAAGGGCCATCTGCTGCGTTAACATTTCATTTACTGCTCGTCTTAGAAGTCAGGCTGAGCAGCCCAGGGTGCGAATGGTTCCCACGCCTCACAGGCTGAAACAAAGAGCTGAACCTTCCCTTCCCTTCTCTTTGCCAGGCAGGGGCTCAGCCTCGGGCAACCTCCTAGTTACACCTCAGGCGGCCAGCCTGCACAGCGTTCTGTTGTGGGCAGCAGAGGGCGCGCGCTGACAAAGCAGAGGGACCCAAGCTTGCTGCACCTGCCAGACCCGGCTGGAACTGCTCCGGCATTCAGTCTGGAACTGCTCTCGCCTCCGTCTGGGCGAGTCTCTAGCACTTGTAGGGAGGGTCCTGTCAACACGAGGAACTCCAGAAGGTGTCATCAGGCCGGCGCCCGTGTGGTGTGCTCACCTGCGGTCTCCAGTGTCCACAGGGCCGCTGGAGGTTGGATCTTGTCCTCCCTTGGCACAGAGGTCGCTACTGGATCCAGCAGAAAGGATAACAGCACCCTGAGAATGCTTTGCCGATTCCAGACACATCTAATCACCACTCAGTTTGTGAATATATACTCCAGTGACCAGCACGCCAGAAGACCGCCTCACACTACTGGGGATGTGAGGGAACAGATGCGCAGGGAGAACCCAGCACTGCACGGAGAAGGAGTAGGTTTGCAGAGCAGGTGGTGCTGTAAAGCTCCATAACTAGCGCCATTTGTATGGCAGAGCCTAGCAAGCCCACCCACAAATTGTATGTGCACGAACATGACCATAAGTGTGTCCCAACACAAAACTTTAAACTTAACTTGAAATACTTTGAATTTTTTGCAACCTGATTATATCATTTATGATATTGTGTCTAATCTCAGAAGGGTGGGGACAGGCTGCTGGCCACCCCACCCACCTGGGGTTTCCAGAAGGACCTCCAGGTCACCTGTGCACTGTTGCTCTAACCTGGCAAGAATCTGCCCCAGCATAACCAGAGATCTAATGGGCACTCCCAGAGTGTCCGCTCATACCCTGCCGCATTCCTCCTCCTCACCTGGACACTCTCTTAGCATCCCCACTGGTTTCCTCCTGGGTCTGGTAGAGTGAGACAGTTCTCTCTCTCTCTCTCTCTCTCTCTCTCTCTCTCTCTCTCTCTCTCTCTCTCTCTCTCACACACACACACACACACACACACACACACACCAGGAGACTGACAGCTCATCTATCAGCCCCACACCTGCAAACCCCAAGCTCTTTCAGGTCTGCTGCTGCTGTCTCCTCAGGAACCTACATGTCCCACTTCACCTGCCACCTGGACCTGTCCAGGTCTCAGCCCCCCTTTCCAGATCCCCACCTCCCCATTCCTTGGGCTCAAAGTGGGCAGAAAGCCAACATATCCGCAATCCCCACATCAACACTGACCTGAGTAAGCGCAGTGGAGTTGGCGAACTTCAGCTCCAAGGGTTATCTCCAGCAGTCTAAGGCCTCTATTCAGAGCCCAGCCTGAGGCAGGGAGAGAAAGATCTGAACCCAGTGCCAACCCCAAGCATCCCTGAGGCCCCTCATGCTTCCTTCCTGGCAGCACTCCCAAGTTGTTTGTTTATTTTGTGCTATTTCTGAGCCAGAGACATCTCTTCCCTCCAACCTGTATTAATCCCAGGCTAGACTCCCAGACTCGCCTTGGGCTACACAGGGAGATTTCTACAAGCTGCTTTTAAACACCCATGGTGAGCAAAGCCAAGCAGAATGCAGCAGGGAATAGGAGAAGGTCCCCGCAGAGCCTTGCCCAGCACCCACTGCTGTTTGTGGTATTCTTCACCGAACCCACACTAGCATAAGAGAGTTCCTTTGTGTCTGCTTCCCTTTCTGGGACCTTTCATTCAACCAGACTTCTCCCAAGCTCTTTCTTTCACATAGAGACTGTATTCCAAGGGGGAAGTTCAGAACCATCCCCGCTCCCCCAACGGGGCATTCATGTTATCTGGTCACCTCACTATTCGTTCATCCAGCAGCCAAGATAGGGGCACTTTTTTGAAATGTCTGAAGCGGCCTGGCATCATGATAGGTGCTTGTAATCTCAGCACTGGGAAGGCTGAAACCAGCCTGGGATGCAATATAGAGTTTTGGGCCAACTTAGGTTGTATAATGAGATCATGGGGAGAGGGAAAACCAAGGATGCAAGTGGTTCCTGCTTGCAGGTGGACCAGCGTGGCCCAAAACTCCCCTTTCTCTCAGATCTGCCTGACCCTTGTGTATTTCTGCCCTAGTTGTAATTACCCATGTTTTGTTCTGAGTGCTCACGTGATTGTGCTCGCACAGTAGGATGAGGTCGACAGTCCCCAGTGGGCAGGGTCTCGAGATGTCGGGGTGGGAGCAGAGGACTGTTTCCAGCTGGCTTTTCACTGGAAGCGTCAAAGACAGAATGTCATAGATAGGGGGCAGCGCCGCCAGGGGAGCATCGGTGGGTCTGGAGCACCGCCCCCAACCCCCACCCCCGTGTTCTCGGCATGAGTGACCTGAGGCAGACCACGTCGCCTCGGAGCTTTTCCCGCAAGGTGGAGAGCTGGGCTCCCACCTCCAGGGGTCGTGGAGAGGACAAACGCGGACGCCGCAGGTAGGGCGCTTTGTGGGCGCGGCTCTCCCTGAGCGCGTGCCCGGGCCGCACCGGGGCTAGGGAGGCGCATTCTTGGAGAGCGTCCCCGCGTGAACAAAGGCTAGGGGAAGGAAAGAAACCAACGACAGCTCCAGTCTAGGCGGTCCGGGAGGGGAAGACCCTCGCACACAGGGACAGTAGGCACAGATCAGAGTGGCGCAAGGCTGAGGGTTCTTGGAGCCACCAGGAGCCCTGGGCTGGGAAGGCTTCCTGGAGGTGGTAGCCGCGGCATGCGTGGCCCCTTTAAGAACCGGTGCCCGAGGAGCACGGGGTGCAGGGGACCGAGGGCGGTGGCAGAAAGACCCACGGCTGCCGCCAGGGCTCCGCACCCAGCGCCCGCTCCGCTGACGTCACCTGCCCCCGAGCGGCCCACTCTGATTGGCTGCAGGTGACGTCAGGGGCTTTTTCGCTCGGCATGACCTCATCCCCGCCGGCAGCCCCGCCCTCCGCCCCGGGCCTGTCACTCGCGGCTCCCGCGGTGGCCCAGCCGGCTCCGCGGACCCCCGCCCCACCCGGACGCCGGACGCGGGACGCCGGACGCTGAGCCCGGCCGGAGCCGCCAGCCGCGCCCGCCGAGCCGCGGGCTGGGATGCGCGCCGTGAGCGCGCGTGCCCGACCGCAGTGCGCGCGCTCCGTCCCGAGCGAGCGCTCCCCGCGGTGGCGGCGACGACGACGGCGGCGGCGGCGACGCGCCCCGCGCGCCTCTCCGGCCCTTGCCCCGGCTGTGCGGGCCCCCGACGGGCCCATGGGTGGCGTGACAGAACGGGTGCCCTGAGCGCGGCACCAACGTCGGGGGCACTCCCACGGCAAGCGAGAGCCAGGTGAGCCGGGCGCGGGCACCGGTTCGGTTCGGAGCTGGGCCCGGGGAGTGCGGGAGGTTCAGCGGGTGAGCGCCCTGCAGTAGGCTCTTTGGAGCATCGAAAAATGGATAGATGACTCTTTCCTGCGCACGGCGCGCGCTGCGAATCCGCGTCCGTTCTAAGCTGTCTTTCTCCGCGCATTCCTTCTTATTTGGAGAGACGTACTTTAGAGACCTAGGGATTCGTGGGGGAGGGCTGAGATCCAGCACAGATCGCTGAGAGCCTCTGCAAGGCGCCCCCGCTGGCGGCCAGAATAGGAAAAGGTCGTCCGCGGCAGCAGCCGGCGGCCGGCGAGATGCGAAACCTCCGACGCCAGAAGGTCGGCTCCGGCCTGTGGTAGGCTCCGTGTCTGGAGGGGAGACCCTAGGACCCCCCTCTCCGGCTCTCTGATAGCTGTCAGGTCACCCCCACTTCGGGATGCTCCATTGGCCTCTGCGGATAAAGAACATCCTTACCCGACGCAGAGGCAGCAGGCGCGATGCTGGGGGAGGGGCCCGTACAGCCGCCTCCTGCAGCCTGTCTCCCTGTCCTATCTGTCCACCTTGGGAGGGAGCGGCCAGTCAGCCGCCATGGGTACCTATGGGCCAATCCTTGCAGGTGGATGGGTAAAGACAGGCCCAGATTCCACTAAATCCAATCTCTTGGGTAAATTTGCCTTTGACTCCTTGTTGACAGGGTGTGCTGCGTTCTGCAGCAGAGAGATGGGAGCTCTGGTGATGCAGTGATGGGGGTGGGGGATCAGTGTGGCATCTGCAATGCTCTGTTGTGCAGCTTGGGGTGGGAGTGGGGGTGCTTCAGACCAGGGGCATAGATTCTTTCACTGTGGGAGTCGATTCAGAATGGAAATTCCGTGACCTGTAGACCCATCCTCACACTTGCTTGCCCTCCAGGGTAGCTGGGTAGGTGAGTGTAGCCTAGGATGCCAGGCTCTGCTCGAGGTCAGAGTCCCTGTGCATCCACTCCTTGGTTAACAAGCACCTGCTACAGATGATCTTGATCATGTGATCAAGAGCTGTAGGTTCATCTTTATGTCTGACTGCTGCAGTCAGCTTAGGGACCTCGGGAGAGTTGCTGGGCAGGTTCTCTTTCCCTCTTGCCCTGTGCCTTTGGGGAGACTTGAGGCTACCTCCAGGGACTCAATATAGATGCAGGAAGATGCTTCAAGGCAATGTGTCTGGGGCTCCTGGCAGCATCTCTCTTCTTGAGCTGATGCTGATGTCCCAGCCCAGAAGTTTCAAATGGACAGGTGTTTTGGTGAGGTACATCTGTGGATCTGGAGTGACTCAGATATGCAGCTCATAGCGAAAACAGGGACAGAAGTTGAGCCCACAACAGAAGAAATAGTTATGTTGTGGTCCTAACAACCATTGTGAGCCAAAGAACTCTGGCTGGAGCTCTCAGGACCACAGCTCTCTCAGGCTGTCTCTTCTTGGCCTGGCCATTTGCTTGAGACAATGTTTCTGCCCCCTGGTGCAGGGGAGCCTGGCTAGAGGAGCCATGGGCTCAGTTGCCATGCAGGAGCATTTGACACCCTCCCTTTCACCGGACATGGCCTCTGCCAGGCTCCAGAAGTGCCCTGTGTGACAGTGAGCTGGCATCTTAGTATCTTGGGCCCCTAATTGCTGACTCTTTCCTGAGAGCTGCCAGACTGTGGGCAAGGATGCTCAGGCTAGACCACTGTGGGAGGGACCCAGTCTTACAAAGGCTGATGGTCCTGGCAACCATCTCTAGAAGGAGGGAATTCCTTGTTCCTAGGCACTGAGAAAGAAGTAGCTTGGTGAGGATGCCACCCAGGGGACTTGAGCTTTGGTTGGTCACATGAGGACTCAGGAACTGGAACATGCTGTATGTAAACCCCAGTGTAAATGACTGGCGCTTGGTATATGGGCACCAGGAGCTTTGGTATACCGAAGACAAGGATGCATGTGCAACTGTATACTTCAGTCTTGCTCTCCAGGAGACTGTAATGCCGTATGTATGTGCAGATGGATACATTGACACATGTATAATTGCACTCAGGGACAAGATGGATTGTCACTATGGCACGCATCTGCCAGTGTGCAAAGGGATGTGTTCCTGTGCCCAGGGAACAGTGCCACAAGGGCTGGGCTGTGGACCTGGCCTGCAGCAATGGGGGCTGTCTGAGACTTCCCTGAGGGGTGTGGTCATTGGTTAAGCACGCCTAGGAGAGGCTTCCTCCTCCTGACTTTGGACTTAGGAATGCTTGCCTCCTGGCTCAAAATCCTTTGATGAAGGTCTACAACCTCTGCTTAGAGGGTCCTTGACCACCCACAACCCCATTCAAGGCTCTGGAAGAGCAGACCGATAGCTGTTCTCCCTGGGAAGGACTGGGCAGGGAGTACTTGAGAGCATATGCTTTGCTCAGATTTTGCCTGGTCTATCTGTGCCCTGCTGACCTTCTCAGAACTGACCCCTGTATCTCTGTTTCTAGCCCCAGTAAATTCTAGGCCTGATACCCAAAACTGAGGAAGCCAAGGGTGAGGGTACAAAGAGATGCTATCAGGACGTGCTACTGAAGACCAGCACCTGTGTGAGGGGGTTCATCCAAATCTTCGCAGTGCAGTATACCGATGGTCTCAGAGGAACAGGGAGATAGAGAGCTGCAGTGTGGGCCTGGGTCCTGGGAATTAGAGACAAGTAGGACAGGGTTGGAATAGGGGGCTTTGTTGCTGTCCTTAAGTGATAGGTCGGGACTACTGGGCACCTGCCATGGAGGAGTGGGAGCGTAGAAGAGGGAGACCTGCCTGATCTGCGGAGCAGCCTGCTTAGTGGCTGCTGCAGTAGGAGCTGCCGTTGCCTGGCACCTCTGCTGTTGCCATGGTAACATCGGAGGTGCTAACTTGCTAATGGTTCCCCTCCGCTGCAAATAACAATACTGTAATGGTTAATGGGGCTCAGCTCCGGTTCTCAGGATTCCCTGGGAGGCAGAGGAAGGGACAGGTAACAGGCCTAAACAAAGCTGCCCCCATCCCACCTGCCACCAACCAGATCTCCCCTGCCCTTCCCTCTCAGGCTCTCAGGCTTCCCTTCCCTGCCATCCTCAGCCACAGCTCCTTAGAGGTGCTGTGGTGAGGGTCTTCAGAGGGTTCACCCCCAACGCAGCTTCCCTCAGGGTAGTTCAAGGGCTGTTGCAGAGGGTAGGGCTGCGTCTTTTCTAGCTCCCTGGACTAGTCACTCTCTGCTTCTCTTGATGCATTTAAGCGGTCCCACTCACCTGGGAGGATGCGGAATCTACTGTGGGGCAGAGCCAAGGGAATAGCAAAGGCCCTCTGTACCCCAGCATCTTGCACTATGGTCCTCTCAAAGACCTGGGTTTTTAGACTTATTGTCCAGCCCTGCTAGTGGGAGGGCTTGCTCCTTCCTCTGACCCGGGTCCTAACCATTAGCCTGTTGTTCCCTTATGCAAGATTCTAATTAGAGCTCAAGGAAATGTCCCCCAAACAGCTAAAATAGGCGTTAAATCAGACTTCTTTCATCAGACAGAGGACCGTTTACACAAGTAGTTTATTTTCTGTGGAGCTTCCTCTGTGTGACTGGTCCAGGCCTGGCTCCCCAATGAAGGCTTGCAGAGGGGGCTGGGACACAAATAGATATCAGGGATTTGTACCCCAAAGCTCCTACTGACTGTGTACTGCCCAGGTCCTGGAAGTTGTGCCCTTGCAACAGCATGGCAGCTCTATCTAGGCTTTCCACAGGGCCCCAGGAAAGCCAGAGGACACTTCACCCCAGAATCCCTGGCTGCAGGGGAGGATTGGGAATGGGCCATGCCAGGTGAGGGCTCAAGTCTAAAGAGCTAAGTTCTTTCCTACCCCACTACATGTGTGGGGCTAAATGGGGGAGGTACTCTTTCACCTCCCACTGCCTCAAGCCTCAAATTTTCCCATTTTAAGGCAAACTCATTGTCCTGACACTGCATTGTGGTGGGGGCTGCAGGGGAGACAGCACCTGACAGATGAGGGTCGTCAAGTCTGCTTGACAGGGCTTCTAGGTCTTTTGATGCCACCTATCTCCAGTTCCTTAACACATTCCCCAGCCCAAGAACCTCTAGGGTCATACAGGAGGCCCAGCAGTTCCAAGCATCCTGTATACCCAATCTTCATCTTAGAGCTTTGTGCAAGGGGTGGAATGCACCAACCTCAGCACACAACAGAAGCTCCCAAGCACCTGGCCTTCAGCCTCCAGGAGCCCGTGAATGGGGTATGGGGGTTGGTCCTGCCCTCCTATATACCAGCATCCGGATGATGAGCTTAAAGAACCTTTCCTAGAGATGGAGTCTAGGAATTGGCCATGCAGCACTGTGTCAAGAAAGTGGGCAAGATTGGAGAATCCCCAGCTGGAAAAAGAGCAGAGAGACAAGCTTTGTACCCTAGGGTCCTGAGAAGAAGAAAATGCAGAGACCTATAGGACAGAGGTTCTAGAAGGCACAAGTATAGCTGCACACCAGTGCCCACAATAAGAATCCTCCTTTGGAGTCCTTATTTGTCCTCAGCCTTGCATCAGAAGTAGGGGGTAGTCAGGGTCTCTTCTATGCACTCACCCTACTGGGTAAGGTGTTCATTCATCCATCCAGAAGGAAGGGCCCAAAGGACATGCCAGCTGCCAAACAGAGAAGCCGCTTAGGGGTCAGCTGTAGCTACTCAGATCCTGCCATCTGCTGACCAATCACCTTTCCCTCAGGTCCGGCGCCATGTACTAGGGTACCCAGAACGCTGCAAGGCCACGCCCTCCTCGCTTCAGGGGTCACCGTCCCCACTGCCTACCACCCCACCATGGCTGGGGATCGGCTCCCGAGGAAGGTGATGGATGCCAAGAAACTGGCCAGCCTGCTGCGTGGCGGGCCTGGGGGCCCTCTGGTCATCGACAGTCGGTCCTTCGTGGAATACAACAGCTGCCATGTGCTGAGCTCTGTGAATATCTGCTGTTCCAAGCTAGTGAAGCGGCGCCTTCAGCAGGGAAAAGTGACCATTGCTGAGCTCATCCAGCCCTCGACACGCAGCCAGGTACCTGTGTCCCACCATTGCATCCATAATCCCTGGGGCTGACCATTCCTGAACAAGCACGCACTTGTCACCTCTGAAGGAAACTAGAGCTCCTCGACCTGGTACCCAAGAGTTCTCTGATGAAGCGCATCCCCTTCTCTGTCCCCTAATTCCAAACTGGGTTTCTTGGAGGTCACAGCTGAGAGTGCTGTAGGGCAGTCGCCCCTAGTGAGACCTTCCTCTAGAAGTGGGGGAAGAGCTCCTTTGTCTACCCATCTTCAGGGCAGGGTCAGAGGAAGGAAGTGGGATTGCACAGAGGGTAGACCAGCGTAGGTGCAGTTGGCTGGTGCTTTCTGAGGACAGGGACAGCTGGGTCTGGCCACTCTGACTGTAGTGAGGCCAGGAGGGGGTAACTAAGGGGATTATACTAGGCAGACCATTTCACCAGCTTCCCCATTCCTCCTGCCACCTCTCAGAGTCTTCAGTGACCCAGAATGCTCTCTGCGACCCCCAAGAAGGAACTTCCTTCCACAGAGGAAGGGACCAATTTCTCCCCAGGTCTATCCAGTGCATCAGCTGGAGAGGGACTAACCTATCCAGGAGTGTGTGTGGCCTGGGATAGCACCAGCTACCAACTGCTCCCACCTCCTTTGGGTTAGAGGGCCTGCCAATAGAACCAAGGCTTTGGAAGGGTTTCCAGTCTCCAAACTGCCCGCCTCCAAGCTATGAAGTGAGAGAACCCAGGTGGGGTGACGGTTGTCGGGAGTCCCCCACTCCAAGGCCAGAGCTGGCTCCCTGTGGTGCCAATGAAGGGAATCCAGTGATTAATCACCCCCAGCGAGGACTTCAGCCAGAGTGTAATCCTATTGGCTGCTGATGACATCATCCGGCCTGGGGTTGACAGCTCAGCTGGCTTAAAGGCTGAGTGTGCTTGGGAGGCAGGGACATCAGCCTGTCTGAGCAAAAGGCCCCTCAACATCTGGCCCTAAGGCCATCACAGTGGGGAGAAAGAGAGAAAGAACCCCAGCTCCTAGTTTCTGCCTCCTGGCCTGATGATATTTGGGAGGGGAGTCCTGTTACAGCCTTAGTTTTTCCATCAGGGGCTGGGGGGCAGCAAAAAAAGAAAAGAGAGATACTGGTCTTCTAGGAAGCCTAGAAGCCAGCCCAGGTTCTGTGTATGTGCTCTCTGGGGCCCCGTTATACCTACCTGTATTCTTTAACATTTCTAGTTCTGGTACTTTTACCCATGAGGGGCATGGCTGCCTAGAACTGGAGCCACCCCCAATACCTAGTCCTGTCTGGTGCAAAGCCTGATGGTGGAGCCATGTTTTTTTTTTTTTTTCCTGCCTAGCCACGGGGGTGAGGAGAATGGCAACAGCCCCGGCTGGCACCTTGATCTTACAAATGGCCTAACTTCTGCCCTTATGGTCCCCTAGGTGGATGCCACAGAACCACAGGATGTGGTAGTGTATGACCAGAGTACACGAGATGCCAGTGTGCTGGCAGCAGACAGCTTCCTGTCCATCCTGCTCAGCAAGCTGGACGGCTGCTTCGACAGCGTGGCCATCCTCACAGGTGAACTTCGGGAATGGGCCAGGGCTGTGGGATATACCTCCTCTTCCAAACACCCCTCCCCATGCACTTCGCTAGGACTAGACGTGTCAGAGGAGAAGCAGAATTACTGGGACAGTGGGGGGATCCTAAGGCCTCTTGATTTCTCAAAACCCACCTCTGCCTGCAATGGCAGAAGAGGTAGACAAGCAGGAGCTCCCCCAAAACCATGCTCTTGGTAGAGAGGGAGCCAGGGACCCAGGCTACAACTGGTTTCTGTCTCAAGGCGAGGAAGTGAAGGCTTTACCTCCTGAAAACTTCAGTCTATCCCAGAACTGGTCACATAGCAGGGACCTTACTCAGACAAGGTACCAGCTGGCCACAGGTCATCTCACTACTCCATCATGGCTGCTACTTAAGGGACCAGCAGAGTGTCTCTCTGGACTACCTGTGCTCCAAAAGCAGTCTGGCCAGCTGGCCTCCAGTCCCTACTCAGAGTCACACACACCCGCTGACTCATGTCTCATACTCCCACTCTCAACCATGTGCTTAGACACACTCACCCTTAGGCCGCGGCTGAAAGGGCTTTTGTAGATTCTACCTCCCCGAGAGGCAGCCTAGATTCCTAAATAGCTGCTGGAGTGGGCTTGTTCGAGGATGCCTACTCCAGCCGGCTGGAATCTAGGCCCTTTGCTGATGCCCTCTGCCCATGCTGGTGGCCTCTGCATAGCACAGAGCTGATGGAGTGTCCTCCACACCCACCCGCTGCATATGGAGTGGAATAAGTGGGTAGGTAGCCAGACCAGTTCAATGCCCCGAAATCCCATGAGTGCCATGACATCTAGCCCAACCGGAGAGGGAGGGCTGAGAGGGCCTGGACAGCTTTAGCCAGACTACTAGGTAGATGAATCCAACCTGAGGGGCTTCGAGTGGTTTGGAGGCTCAGTATCATGGGTAGGGTGAGTTGTCTATTTGGATCTGAGTTATGTAGCATCATGCTCTGGGCCTGTATGGTCAAAGGATAGCTGTGTGTCTACGTACCGTGAGCCTCAGGTATCAGCCACATGCACCTCACTTCTGGTATCAGTGCAGATGATGAGCCTGTCTGAGTAGGAGTCATAATTTATTGTGCATTTGAGAATTCTTGGAACCAGGAGCCACATAGCTGTACCATAGTTCTAGCCTTCTAGGCTTAGTTTGGGAGGAAGAGGAGTTTGGACCTTTTTATAAGCTCACTAGGCCTACAGGAATACCTCCTGTATCTAACTCACCACCCTAGTTATGAATGGAAGCATGAGGTTCTTCTGAAAATGTGAAGGGCTCCAGAGCAGCACCCTTCCTGGCCCTAGCAGGACAGCTCAAAATCTGGCAGGTTCTGTCTCTTGGGCCAAGGGCAAGGGGCAAGGACAATTTTGGAGGCTGGAGAAGTCCTGGGCTGGGATCCTCCCAAAGGATTCATCTGGACCTGGTTGTGCTCTATCCGGCCCCCTCTGCAGTTCTAGATGTCTGTCTTGCCAAGTTTGCTGGGAGGGTGGAGTTCCTGGTCAAGGCAGTGTGAGACAGACTCAAAGTGGCAACACATAGGCCCAGCCCCTGCTGAGCTAGTGTAGAATCAGAAGCAGACTTCCGAGCAGGGACTGGGGCGATTTCACAGCACACACATAGCTCTTTGGCCCCCTGGCCAAATACAACAGAGACCAGGCCTTCTTTAAACATCACCCTCTGGCTGGTGCTCACAGGAAGCTCAGGAAGATGGCCAGTGAAGGCAATCAGGAGAGGGTACTGAGAACCCAAGTGGTGCCCTCACAGTGGTATTTTCTATTTTCTAGGGGATGTGCCTTAGGGTTTCTTTTTGTTGTTGTTGTTGTTTGTTGTTGTTTTTTTTTTTTTTTTTTTTTTTTTTTTTTTTTTTTTTTTTTTTTTTTTTTTTTTTTTTTTTTTTTTTTTTGTTTTTTTTTTTTTTTTTTTTTTTTTTTTTTTTTTTTTTTGACACAGGGTTTCTCTGTGTATCCCTGGCTGTCCTGGAACTCATTCTGTAGACCAGGCTGTCCTGGAACTCACAGAGATCCACCTACCTCTGCCTCCCAAGTGCTGGGATTAAAGGTCACCTGGCTAGTTAGAGTTTCTATTGCAGTGAAGACACACCATGACCACAGCAACTCTTTTTTAAAAAAAAAAAATTTATTTATTATGTATACAATATTCCGTCTGTGTGTATGCCTGCAGGCCAGAAGAGGGCACCAAACCCCATGTGTAAACCACCATGTGGTTGCTGGGAATTGAACTCAGGACCTTTGGAAGAGCAGGCAATGCTCTTAACCTCTGAGCCATCTCTTTAGCACCCACAGCAACTCTTTTAAAGGAAAATATTTTATTGGGGCTGGCTTACAGTTCAGAGGTTTGGTCCATTATCATCATGGCAGGAAATGCGGTAGGAAGCAGAGTAGTACACAGGCAGACATGGTGCTGGAGAGGTTCTACATCTGGATCTGCAGGCAGCAGGAAGAGTGAGAGAGTGGGCGTGCCTTGAGCATCTGAAACCTCAAAGCCTGCCCTCAGTGACACACTTCCTCCAACAACAAGGCCACACCTCCTAATAGTGCCACTCCCTGTGGGCCTGTAAGCCATTTTTATTCACACCACCACAGAGGGTAATGAACTTAGTCCCTTTTTTCCACAAGTTAGAGTTTATTAGGGAAGAGTTTTAACCTAGATCTCAGTATGCTTTAGTTCTTTGTGCTGCTGTGTTAATCTAATCAAATGTAACTTCAGGGAGGAAGGGTTTTTCCGGCTCCCCGGTATGGGTATAGCCATCATGGTGGGGAAATTAAGACTGCAGGAGCCTGAAGTAGCTGATCACATCCCATCCACAGTCGGGAACAGAACTGCAGATGTGGGTAGGCTGCTGCTCAACTCACTTTTTGTGTTTTGTACCATCCTGGATCCTCTGCCCAGGGAATGGCTATGTTCATAACTACGATGGCTCTTCCCACATTAATGAACATAATCAAGATAACTCCCTACAAGCTTGCCAGAGAAGCCTCTCCTGAGTGATTCTATATTCTGTCGAGTTAGCAATTAACCATCACAGTGTGCATTATTAGAGAAAGGGGAGGGAGGAAGGGGCTTTAGCTTTTTAAACAGCAGGCAGACCCTTAGCTAGAAGCTGGTGTGACCTGTCATTGTACTATCATTGTGGAATGTGAGCCAGTGATGTCACAACTATGAAACAAACAGGCTCTGAAGCCTGGAGATGCTGACATGTCCCAGACTCTGTTGGGTAGAGATGGCTGTAATCAGACCAGAGCAAACCTGACCATCTGTAGGCTGGACCGTGCCAAGTCCATTGCACAAAGAAATGCATGTTTTTATATGCGTCTCCCTGTAAACATCAGGCATGATAATGGCACTGTCTCTGGCCTCCCAAGTTCAGGGGGTAGAGGCTGTGTATGGGAATGTTCTATAGGAGAAAGAGCTTCAGGGATGGTCAGAGCATTTTCTAGGCCTCCCAGAGACTTACCAATAGCTGTGATGCACTCATTCGACCTTGGTACCCCCATTTTCCAGCCACTCACATAGCCTGGGAGAGCCCCCCAAATACCTGAAGCCTCAGGCCTTGAGAGGGATAGAGTCCGTAAAAGGAATCTGGAAGGGCGTGTAAGGGCTTCAGCCCAGCCTGGGAACTTTCTAAGGTTCTGAGAAGTCTGGGGTGACTATACTTGGCAGAAACATTTGAACCTCCCTCCTGTGGGTAGAGTGGACAGGGGTCTCTGGTAGAATTCCTCCTCTGGACAGGCTGTGGAGGAAAGACTAAGACCCAGGCTTCTGGCCAAGTCACGAGAAGACAGAAGGGGCTGTAATCTATGGAAGAGGCTGTGCAGAGGCACCACCCCTCCAGGGCCGACCGTGAGTGGTCACAGTGCCCAGCTCAGCCTCCCCTTGGAATGTAAGCTGTAGCATTGCTGCTAGCACCACCTTCTCCTCTCAGGCCACCAAAGATAAGATTTCATTGAGGAGGTAGGGAGCAATACATCAGATGTACTGGTTGAGGGGTTGTGCATACTGTCTATGAGCTGGGCCAGTGTGAAGGCAAAGGTAGAAGCTTCCCTGTTCTTAGAGATTATCCAGGTCCTAGCACCTGCCTCTTTCAAGACTGGGAAAAGCAGTGTGTGTGTATGTGTACGTACGTGTACACACACAGGCCCAGAACCCTATCTTCACTTCCTCCCATGAGACACATTGGGTCTTAGCCCAGGCATCCTGTGCTTGGATGGTGTGATTGAGACCAAAAACTGAGCTCACTTGCTTGTCAGAACTTGGCATCATGGAAGTCCCATTCTGCTGAGCTCACCTCACCATGTTAAGAGCTGGTTTTTGGATGAACCCCAGCCAGGTTAGATGTGGCTGGGTCTATTTTTACCTCTTTATAATTGTGTTTTTCTGAGTCTGTCAACAATGCTGTATGGCAGGCAAAATAAGGAAACTGAGGCCAGAGGCATGCCTTGCCTGAGGTCACTCAGTCAGATGTACCAGAGGAGCCAGCTTGGGTATCTCAAAATGGTGGGGGGTTTCCTTCCCTAGCCCAGAGTCTCGATCTTGGGTGTATCTAAACAGTGGCAACAGGGAGCAAGCTGTTTGTCCCCTGGGTGCAGGCTTCCCTGTTTCTCTGTCATCTCCTGCTGGGGAGACTGGAGCCATGGCTGAACCACAAATGCCCTGTGGGCTATGGCAATTCCAGTGGGTGATGTCATGCCCAAAGAGGCCCCACCTCAGAAGCCCTTTCCTCCCAGGCCTGGCACTAGAGTCCAGGCCTGTGGCTTCCAGCCAACTGGAGTCAGGGAGGGATTGCATCAGCATTGAGAGAGGCTAAGTGCCAGCCTGGCCCCAGGCCAGTGATGTACAAGGGTTGGGAAAGAACTTGCCTTGCCATACCTGGGGAATAAGAGACCCCTGATAAGGTCTGAGCTGTCCCTTGCCTGGCTTCCATGTGCTGTACTGACAGGCCACCTTGACCCCACATTTATGGGCATCAAAGCCATGCCCCTGAGCTGGTCCCTAATTAGCCTGAGGAGGAATGTGGGCGTAGGTGCCTGCTCTAAATGGGCAGCAGCACAGCCCCCAGTGCTGCAGAGAAGGACAAGTAGCCTGCCAGCAAGAGTCCAGGTGCTAGGCCAGAAGCGGGCTGGGCTTGGGGTCCACAGGGTGCGGCTAAGCCCAGAGGAACTCTCCTGCCCTGGCTGGCCAGCCTCCTTAAAAGCCTTCTGTGTCTCCTCCCACAGGGGGCTTCGCCACCTTTTCCTCCTGCTTCCCAGGTCTCTGTGAGGGAAAACCTGCCACCCTACCATCCATGAGCCTCTCTCAGCCCTGCCTGCCTGTGCCCAGTGTGGGCCTGACCCGTATCCTGCCTCACCTCTACCTGGGCTCTCAGAAAGATGTCTTGAACAAGGTGAGTGCATGGGGGCGAGGGGGGGTGGGGACACCACTGATGGTGTAAAGAGGCGGGATCTGGAATTGGGTCCTAAGGTAGTCTGAAGGGAAGAGCAGGTGATAGATGAGTATGGGGTGGGACCACAGGAGGACCCAGAGCCCCAACCCACTGGATCACAGCATGGCCCAGGGAGGAACCCAGTGAGGCTAGGTGGAAGAGCAAGCTCCTGGACTCCTCTGTGGTGGGGCGCTGGAAGCCTACATGCCAAACTGCTTCTGTCACTGGGCCACTGGCCAGCTCTGAAAGAATCCCATGTTTTAAAAATGGCGAGGAGGGGAAAGGATGAAGGCACCGCCCAGGCAACCATAAAATTCCTGGGAGCCCAATGCAGTCTGTAGGTGTGGCTTGCAGAAGCCATCCTTCCTATACCGATCAGTGGGCTCAATCAATGGTTGAGATGAGAAGGGGTTCCTGGGGCCAGTCTTTCCCATATAGCAAGATTCTGAACAAAATCTAAGGCTCAGGAGCATCACAAGACTTTAGAGTCCTTCTATTCTGCAGAGAGAGAGGGAGGGGAGGGAGAAGGAGGGAGGAAGGGAGGGAGGGAGGGAGGGAAGAGAGAGGAGAGAGAGACTGAGACTCTCAGCTCCTCCTCTAGGGGCTTTGCTTTTCTCTGCTACCCCATTCTGACCCATCTTCCTATCCCTCCAGGATCTGATGACCCAAAATGGAATAAGCTATGTCCTCAATGCCAGCAACTCCTGCCCTAAGCCGGACTTCATCTGTGAGAGCCGTTTCATGCGCATCCCCATCAACGACAACTACTGTGAAAAGCTGCTGCCCTGGCTGGACAAGTCCATTGAGTTCATTGGTGAGGGGAGGGGAGGGTGTGTCTGTCTCTGTGGGACGGGGAGGCTGGCTCGAGGGAAGAGTGGGCAGAGGGCAGGATTACCCCTGGGGACACCCGGCTCTGGGAAGTCACCCACACCAGCTGCCATAGGGAGGGTAGGGGCCAACCTTGGGCAGGGAGGAATAGTGCAATCTCAGTCCTCACCTGGCCCTCCACCATCCACCTGCCCCCAGATAAAGCCAAGCTGTCCAGCTGCCAAGTCATTGTTCACTGTCTGGCTGGCATCTCTCGCTCTGCCACCATCGCCATCGCCTACATCATGAAAACCATGGGCATGTCCTCCGACGACGCATACAGGTACTCTCCCCCTCCCACCGTCCTAGGGACCTGGAACTCCACAACCAATGGCTAACAGTGTTGCCCTCCCTTCCTCTCTCCACCCACTACTGCCCTGGCAGGGAGGGAAAACCAGAACCCAACACAAAGCTTGGGTACCTCAAGGCACAGGGGGAAAATCAGCACAAGCCCGTTCTGACAAATTTCTCTTGCTTGTCCAGGTTTGTGAAGGATCGGCGCCCCTCCATCTCTCCCAACTTCAACTTCCTGGGCCAGTTGCTGGAGTACGAGAGGAGTCTGAAGCTGCTGGCTGCCTTGCAGAGTGATGGACCTCACTTGGGGACCCCTGAGCCCCTCATGGGCCCGGCAGCAGGCATCCCACTGCCCCGGCTGCCACCATCTACCTCAGAGAGCGCTGCCACTGGGAGCGAGGCAGCCGCTGCAGCCAAGGAGGCCAGCCCAAGTGCTGGAGGGGATGTTCTGATCCCCAGCACAGCTCCAGCCACCAGCGCACTGCAGCAGGGCCTGCGTGGCCTGCACCTCTCCTCCGACCGCCTCCAGGACACCAACCGCCTGAAGCGCTCCTTCTCCCTGGACATCAAGTCAGCCTATGCACCCAGCAGGAGGCCTGACTTTCCCGGCCCACCGGACCCTGGAGAAGCTCCAAAGCTCTGCAAGCTGGACAGCCCGTCTGGGGGGACACTGGGCCTGCCCTCGCCCAGTCCGGACAGCCCAGACTCTGCTCCAGAGGGGCGTCCACGACCCCGCCGGCGACGGCCCCCAGCCAGTTCTCCGGCCCGCTCCCCGGCTCATGGCCTGGGCCTGAACTTTGGAGACACGGCCCGGCAGACTCCGCGGCATGGCCTCTCGGCCCTGTCGGCACCCGGACTACCCGGCCCTGGCCAGCCGGCTGGCCCCGGGGGCTGGGTGCCGCCACTGGACTCCCCCGGCACACCGTCGCCGGATGGACCCTGGTGCTTCAGCCCGGAGGGCGCTCAGGGCCCGGGCGCCGTGTTCTCTGCCTTTGGCCGAGCGAGTGCTGGTGCACCTGGACCCGGTGGCGGCGGCAGCAGCAGTAGCAGCAGCAGCGACCTGCGGAGGCGGGAGGTGCTGCGGGCTGAACCCCGGGACGTGCGGACCGGCTGGCCTGAGGAGCCTGCTTCAGATACACAGTTCAAGAGGCGCAGCTGCCAGATGGAGTTCGAAGAGGGCATGGTGGAGGGGCGGGCACGCGGCGAGGAGCTGGCAGCTCTAGGCAAGCAAGCCAGCTTCTCCGGTAGTGTGGAGGTCATCGAAGTATCGTGACCCTTCAGGAGTCCCTGAGCCCCCGCTCCAGCTAGGCCAGGTATAAATATATATTATATATAACACACAGAAAGGTAAATGGTTTTACTGCAATTTTTATCAAGAAGTAAATATTTCAATTTTTTATTTATTTAAGCTAGTGATCTGGCAACTGTGCGGGGCGGTCCTCAAGCTCTGTTTTTACTGTCTGATATTTAAACTGAAACAGGTTTCTAAGCAATATGAGGCCACCTTCAATCCCAAACTGGATTGACAGGCCTGGGCCCCTCCTTCCCCCCTCCCCTCTGGAAATAGTACTGACCTTGCAAAGAGCTGCCCAGCTTTCCTGCACTTTTTACATAAGAAAAGGGGGAAAAGGAGAAAGATAACCCTTATTTGCCACAAACTGAGCCGCAGACCCCTTGCCTTTCCTTTCTTTCCTCTCCTGGTCTCTCCTCTCCTGTCTTTCATGTCTTGGGCTCTGTAGCAAAGCCATAGATAGGTAAGGGGAGGGGGAGACCCTAATGTCCTTGCAGAAGGCCCCAGTAGCAGCCCCCACACACACACCTCAAGTTGCCAAGTCTTAGTGGCATAGGGGTACCCTCTCTGCCTATCCATTACCCCAGGGATGTTCCTTGGCAGGTGTTGGTGGGCACTGAGCCCAATGGACCAGAGTTTTCAGGGAGACTTGGACAAGAGGTGGGGGGGATCCTGAGAGCCAGATGAGGTAGCCCCCAAGGCAAGGATGGAGTAGACAAAAGAGCTCACACTCCTGCAAGAGTGAGATCCAGTTCCTCAAAAGGGCCCAGGAGGCCATTCAGAGGAGGATTCTCTCTTTCCTTTGTAGATGCTCTTGCCCATTGGGAAGCCCAGTTAGACTCCCCAGCATGGACTGGGGTAGTGCCCAATGCTGCGGGCAGGGGCAGCTAGGCTAGCTGGGGCTGGCAGGGGCTAGCTCTGCTGGTCAGAGGGGAGTTCTGGGTCCAGTATAAATGGGGGTAGATTCACGCTCTCCTTCTAGGTTCTTCCTGCCCCTGGTAGGACTTGGAATTCAGGTGCACCTGCAGGTTGAGGGGCCTCTGGAACAGGCCTCCTTACAGATGGAGTCAAGCACCTACCAAGCCCGTGGGTTTCCAGGAAGTGGGAATCCTCAGCTTTGGGAGAACTCTCTCCAAGCAGAGAAATACCCCCCATCTAGACACAGAGATGCTGGGGAAGTCCTTGGTGACTACCCCATCCCCACAGGGGCTTCTCAGGAGAGAGTCCCCCTGTGTGCTCCCTTCCCAGGGTACTTTCCCACTGTCTTCAAGGTGAGATTCTAGCCTCCACCCAAGGTGGCTTTTTTTTCTTTTTCTTTTCTCTTTTTCTCTTTTGGCTCAGAGCCAATCTAGAAGCAAGGACAGGAGAAAAGTACCAACCACCCTTGCTGAAAATCCTCTTGGACCATTTGGGACCCAAAGGTTTGAGGCAGAATAAGGGCTCTTGCCCTAAGAGCTCCTCAAGTGTGTGAGTGGGGCTGTCCTTCGAGGAAGAAGCCAGGGGCTCGGTAATAGGCAGCTGGGGCAGGACAGAGTCCTGGAGAAAGACCTAGGATGGCACCTTTCTACCCCACCTCCCTTGCTGTGTCCTTCTGTTTGTTCTTTTGACCACTACCCTGTGTTCCTGTCATTCTCCTCCTTAAGCAAAAGTCCTGTTGCAGTTCTCTTGACCCCACCCGTCCTGATCCCTGAGAAAATAAGATATTGTTGTATTTGCAATCTATGGATTAGAGGTTTAAGTATTTATTATTATTATTATTGGTTAATTATTATTATTATTGATTATGTAAATTTCCCTCCTGTCTGTCATTGAATTTCTAAGGTGACCCTGGGTGTGGAGGATGCACTGGCTTCCCCCTCCTTGCCCCACCCTACTGCTGTCCAGGAGATAGTAGTGTGTGGCCACCAGTTGGACCCTGAAGATCCCCCTTGGGTCTGGTCCCTCCCCTCTCTCTGTGGAGATATGGCATCTATCCTGGACACATGGGGCCCATTAGCCTCAGTCTGTCTCTGTTCTCACTCATGGCCCTGGTCACCCTAAAGTGAGCAGACAAGATGGAGGATAAGGTCCCAGCTGCCTGCTCTGATACAGGGTAGAGAGAGGTGGAGCATAGGCCTTCCCTGGTGGCTTTTCACCCACTGTCCAACATGTGGAGGATATAGGGTCCTCCTGAGCCTCTCTTACTCTCTTACCCCTCATACCTGGTCACTGCCTGGCACTGGAATGACCCAGAATGCACCTGGCCCCTCCTGTTGTTTTCTGGAAAGTCCAGTATAGGAGAGGTAGCTGGTCCCTTGCCCAAGGACCAGGGTGCCAGCTTCCCCCTTGGGACCTTTCCCCATGAGGCCGCACTTTCCCATCCCTCCTTTTGTATTTGAAACAATGTGTTGTAATAAATCATAAGAACGATGTTTTCCCCAGGCCTCTGCTGCCTCTTTCTTAGGGCTGGTTGTGGGAGAGGTTGGACACTGGGGGCGGGGGCAGTCTGGAGGTTCCAGGAGTCAAGGGCCTGGTAGGTTGTGCCTGCAAAGTGGGCAGAGGGAAGAATCTGAGGCTTATCCTTGGTAGACCAGGTATAGAGAAGGGGCATAGGACCTGGAATGAACTCCTGGGATGTAAACTACCCATTTTATTATCTGCTTTTTTTATGACTGAAAACTAGGTAACTTTAAATATCAGTTTGCAGGCTGGGGAGATGCTTCAGTCAGTACAGTGTTTGCTGGGCAAGTATGCGTACCTGAGTTGGATCACCAGAAGCCAGGTACGCTGGCATGCACTTGTAATCCCAGTAGTGGGAGGCAAACAGAAGGATCTTGGTGCTCCCTGGCCAAGCCTAGCCTACTTGGTGCCCCAGGCCAACTTGTTTATGTCTCAAAACACAAGTTGAATGGCACCTGAGGTTTGTCTCTATGCACATACACATGTAAACTGCATATGCATGTGCAAACACAAGAGCCCAATTCACCTGTCAACTCCCCTCCCAAGACATTCCTACTGTAAACAGCTCACTCCTTGCCTTTTCACATACACATACCCCACCACGGTCTTTTCAACAGACACAGGGTTTACAAGGAATTCTTTTATGTGATATGAGCACCAAAAGCATGCTGACGGTGCTGACTTCTGCAGCACACATGCTAAAACTGGAACAGGATGGAGAAGATCAGCATGGTCTTTGTGCAAGAACAACACATAGATTCATGATGAATTCCATATATTTGAGACACCCCCCCCCAGTACACCTGATAACTGACTCCTAGTGAAGCCCACCTTTTTTGATCTCCCAGAGGATGTGCCTTTGGCCACGACTGTAGCCCCCTCTGCTTCATCCATTTCCTCATCACTCCTGTGAGGGAAGGGTAAAGGGGATAAGGTGCAGATCTTGGGTCATGAGCTTCTCAACAGCCATCTTTTTAATCACCCTGACCAGGAGTCTCTTCCCTGCTCCTTTCCCCCTTTATTTTGCTCTCATCCCCACCACAGATCTTTGGATTGGATGATTTCTGACATCTTCAGTTTTTTTTAAAAAATTTGTTTTTGTAATAAATAAATAAACAAACAAATAAACAGAAGCATACTAGAGTGTCTGATGTGAGCCCATCCTTGTCTCCAGACACAGGGTTCCTCTCTCTGGACAGACTGCCCCTACACCAGTGCAGACCGGCCAGGGTCCAGGCTAACCTGCTATATGTCATTACAAGTCATGTGACCATGGACATCCATGTACCATTCCATAGGACAGACTTCCAGATCTGGCTTTTCTGGGCCACCTCAACATGTGGTTCTCATCTTAACAGTCTCTGTGTGGACTACCCTAGATGCCCTGTGGAAATTCCTAAGTGGGCTTCTTGGAGGATCTTAGTTCTCATCCCTGCCCCTGGCTAATACAACATTCTCCAGTTTTGACCATCCTGTTCAAGGGACCCTTTGTGCTTTCAGGCAGGCAGTGACACTGGTCACTCATATGAGTAGCGGTGTGTGTGTGTGTGTGTGTGTAGGTCAGAAGATAGAGGAGGAAAAATCAGGAGAGGAGGGGAGAGGATGTGGCTAACCTCTCTTCCAGCGGATCTTGAATTCTGCATCCTCAGCCCTCAAAGAAGCTGAAAGCTAGCAGCATCGTCTGCCTCTAGCAAGGATATTTTTAGCTCAAGAACATCTATTTATAGCCCTGGCAGCCCCTAGGAGTCAATAAAACCAAGGACTGGAAAAAGCTGATGGTTGTCTCAAGCGGGCCGGGTACTCCTTCTACCCTCAGCGTACATGAGCACCTGCATTTGAAGAAGGTGAGTGACAGCGCCTCTCCTGAGAGGCCAGCTGGGAGCATCGACCTCGGTATCCTGGAGACAGCAGAAGACTCCAAAGGGAGTGAAAGAGGTGCCATTTACTAGCTCACCCAGACTTCTAGAGGTCATCTTGGCCAAGGACTACACAACAGAGGACTATGCTGGGCAGGCTCTCCGCTCAACTCCTATACTGCCATACCTAGATACACAGCCTCCCCTAAAGACCTGATCCCAGCTTCCATCTCTCTCCCTAGCCCTAAGCCAGCCAAGAGCTGCTGACAGTGAGAATGACAATGAGAGAGAGAAAGTGTGTGTGTGTGTGTGTGTGTGTGTGTGTGTGTGTGTGTGTGTGCGTGCGTGCGTGCAAATGCATGTGTGTTTTTGGAGACAGGGTATAACACATATCCAGATAGCCTCAAGACTAGCCTCAGACAAAGGGTAGATAGGTGGGAAGATGGGAGGATAAGTGAATAGATAGGAAATGAATAAGTAGGAGGGTGGAGAGGAGGATCGATGGATGGATGGATGGATGGATGGATGGATGGATGGATGGATGGATGTGTGGGTAGGTGAATGGATGACTGAATAGACAGGTATGTGGTTAGATAGGGAAGGGTGGCTGGATGGCTAAAAGTGAGGGAGTGTGAAAGTGTGCGTGGGTAACTAACGTTCTGTTACAATGGAATTCTTTTGTCTTATGTCAAAGGCATGTGTTCAGCCATGCACAATGGTCCAAGTCTGTAATTCCAGTACTCAGCTGAGGCAAGAAGACTGCTTGAAGTTCAAGGCTAATCTGAGCTCCATGAAATCTGTCTCAAAACCAATCACATGGAGGCCAGGGAGACAGGTCAGCATGTTAGGGCACTTGCTGTGAAGCCTAATGACCCCAGTTAAGTATCTGGGATTCACATGGTGAAAGGAAAAAATCAACTCCCCATAGGTTGTCTTCTGAATTCCAGATGCAAGTTGTGGCATGGACAGGCCCACAAATATGCAGGTGTATGGTCACACATATAATAAATAAATGTGGAAAAAAACCGAAGCAGATGTCAGTGACAATAACGAAGGTGTGTGCTTTTCCCTATTCTATGCTGTGCTATAGACAGGCACTAGCCTTAAACATAGAGGGCACCCAGTGAATGCCCTCTGAGTAAGCCGCATATTAGCTCTTCTAGGACTGCACACCACCACAGAGCCCAGTTTCTCTCCCAGGCCCAGAGGGAGGAGCAGTTTTGTTCAATGTTTCTCAGCAAGTCAGGGGCAAAGTGGGCTGGACTGGGCTCCCCATTTTCTCCATTGTCATTGCTTGCAAGACTGAAAAATCCCTGAAGACATCCTAGAGGACTGTTCTCAGTGGTCTTAGATGACCTGTGCTGCCTGGGTGGATTTGTCAAAGCACTTCTCTGCCCAGGACTGGAAAGACTTGGGGAGCAATGTGGGGGGCCAGTTCCAAGAAGGGCACCATTTAGCTTCCGAAAGGCTGAGTGGTTGGGAGAAGCTTAAGGCGTGTATGGGTAAGAGGGCACTGCAGAGGGTCACCAGGCAAGAGAAATACAGAGAATGCGCTGCTAGGATCCATGGAGATGCTGGAGGCCTCTGTCTGGGCAGGGTGCTCAGGAGATGGATTGAACCTACCTTGCTCTGAAGGGCAAATAGGGATGGGAGTACAAAGGATTCTGTGGAAAAGGGGGGTCATCTCAGGGTGGTGGCAGGGGGGTGGGAGCAAGCTCTCCAGACAAATCAAATCTTATCTAGAAGGGAAAGCTAAACTAGGGAGGTAGCGAACAGTTCCAGGGCCATTCCAGGCCCCAGAGCTTTCACTGGTCTCTAGATGGAAGGTGCTTCCTGGAAATAGAAACAGGGACCTCAAAGTGAAGAATCAGGAGGGGAGCCAGTCTTGCCCAAAGAAGAGAGAAAGAGGAGGCTGTGTGAACCAATTTCCTAAAACTGTCCTGAAGGGTTGGAGAGCACAAAAGCTCTCTCTTCTGCTCCATGCCCCCACGCCTACCCCAGGACACAGAGAAGGATGCTGAGGATGCTGTGAAGGGCATGCTTACGTCAAAGACCAGGCAGATGTCGGGTGAGTGCCCTCCAGTCTTTCCAAGCAGAACAAAGCTTGTTTGGCTTTAGCATCTGCCAATGCACCCCTTCCCTCTCTAGCAGCCCCTGCAGTAAGGGTGATCTCAGAAAGGGGAGGGTCTGAGACAGAAGACTTGGGGGACTTCCTCTAAGTGGAAGGGTGCTAAGGGTGCAGGTGTGGCCTAGAGATATGTCTCTGCATCTTTTTTTTTTTTTTTTGGTTTTTCGAGACAGGGTTTCTCTGTAGCTTTGGAGCCTGTCCTGGAACTAGCTCTTGTAGACCAGGCTGGTCTCGAACTCACAGAGATCTGCCTGGCTCTCTGCAGCTTTGCAAACACCAAAGTGAGAACTAGATCACTAGCCAAGGGAAGGGCTGGCAGCCAAAGCCAAAGTTTCCTCTTAACCCTTTTCTCAACAGGAATCGCATCAAGGTATGGGGGTCGGTGGCACCATTGGTATCTGCAGAAGAAGCCAGACTCAGGCTGATGTAGTTAGTGGGCATGACTATAAATAGTGAAGGGGAGCCTCAAATAGAAGTGGTGGAGTGAGTCCCCGAAAGGTTGGTGGGGAGGAGATTGGACCTAAGGACCTGACTCCAGAGGAGGCAACAAAGCCATTTCTGGGTCCTCAGTCTCCCACTGTCCCTCAGTCCGATAAAGTGTCAGCTCCTAGAAACATTTCAGGGAAGAGGGTAAAGTCAGGGGCTCTTCCCATGCATACTAGGATGGTAGCTCACAACACTACCTTGGGACTGGGAAGGGTCAGGGAGGTGGGGACCTGTGTTCCTCCAAGCTCATCTCCCACAGTGGCTCCTGGCCTTCGGCTTTCCTGGATAGCAGCCTCCACTCCTGACGACTGAAGGGCTAAGTAGAAAGAGAGAAACTGCCCTATCTCTCCGTCTTTTTCTAGTCAAGTCCTTGAATTTGACTCCTCCCACACCTCTTAGGCACACTCAGTAAGGTCCAGATGGATTGGCACTCCACTTTCCCAGAGTCTGGCAAGTCAAGTCTCTTCCCTGACTGCCTTGATCTCCTCCCTCAGAGCCTCCCCTAGGTCAGATGTGGATCTTAGACAAGAGTCTGGGTGAGACAGCCCACACATCCAAGAGGACACTTGGAGCCAATGGAAACCCAGGCATAAACTTTAGGCACCAGGTGTCTGTCCTACTTGCTCAGGCTCCTCCCCATGTCTTGTCTGCTCACAAAAGCTTTGGGCACCTAGGCCCAGGACAAGCACCAGCAGGCAGCAAGCATTGAGTAGCCACACTAGGCTGAGTCCTGGAAAGAGAGACCCCTACAGCCAGTTGATAACTTCAGTCCAAGTTCTCACTGAGGACTTACCCAATTCTTCGCTCTCTGCTGATGGTCACCGGTGGAGAAGGAAAGATGGGGCTGGTAAGACCTTTCAACATGAGTCAGCACTAATCTGAACCACAGGATTTAGGATCAAGGGCCAAGTAGGATCAAGTGGGAAGTGGAGAGGGGAGTTTGGACCCCATCCCTCCCTTGGCCAGTGACTAGCGCTCCCCTCCCAACAAATTCTGCATTCTGGCATGGGTAGAGCTGGGAGGGGGGGAGCGCGCTTCTCTACCAGTGGGGTAGGCACGGTCTGGAAGGACCTTGCAGGAAGTCCGCGGCCGCTGGGCATCTGCCTGGTCAAGAGGTGCCCACAATAGCAGTGGCTAGCTAAGGAAAAGCGAGTGAGTGTGCCCCAGGGAAGAGCTTCCTCCCGGAGCCCCAGATGGTGCATAACAGCGGGCTCAGTGAGTGCTCTGGGGCTAGAAGGCTTGGCACTGTGAGTGCAATGCCCTCAGGCGTACAAGGCCCGCCCTTTCTCCGCGGTGAGCGCTGCTGCGCTGGAGCTCCACCTGAGCTCCCAAGAGCCCAGAGACGAGAAAGCACGGGTGCGTTGAGAACCTGCTCGCTCTGGGGTCTGCACCTAGCGCAGCTCGAGATCCTTGCACTAGTTGGGAAAATGGTTGCCTGCGTTTCTCCTCACACAACCTGTCCTTACTAGGATGGTAAGGCAGTGCCTGTGGGTGACCTACCGCTCCCCTTCCCTCCAACCTGGAGCCAGGAAGGCTGCGAGCAGCCCGCTAGCGCCACCTGCTGCCCGCGTCTGAGCGGACGAGGGCTGACTCTGGTACGTGGGTAATAGTCATTTCTACTCAGTGAGACCCACAGATCTGATCTTCAAACTAATAGGAACACTTGACCAAGACTTCCGAGGTCTCCAGCCTCGCCTTCTTCCTACTTTTTGTCTGATGCCCTCCCCTTGGCCTGTCTGCAGCCTCAATTGTGCTGGCATCCTGCACCTGCACCTGCTGTTGGCTGTCTGGCTTCCCTCAGAAAGGTCAGCCACACCCATGGTTTCAACCGTCATCTGCCCCATTGTTCCTCGAATCAGATTTCCTCCTGGACTTTCAGACCTGGAAATGCTGAGCTCACCTGGATGGTTTTACCACCATCACTCTATTTGCCCAGCCGCCCCTATCAATCCTCCCACTCCCAGACTATCTGCAATTCCTTCCAGAAGGTGCCTCTCTCCCTAGCCTGGCACACCCATTCCCTGCCCAGAGGAAGGTGCTGCCAGGTTCAAGACTTCATTTAAACCCCTCCATACTGAGTGGACAAGTCTTGGGGTTCACATTCAAGTCTTGGGGTGGGAGTCTGTTTCCACCTGTCATACCCAAAAAAAGCCTGCCTGGCATTTGAGAGTTTCCCTCTAAGGTACTGTGTGTTTCCTGGGACTTCTGTAACAAGTCTCATGAACTGGGTGACTTATACAACTGGAGTTTCTTTCTGAATTCTGACTAGAAGTCAGAAATCAATTTGCTTAGTGGATGGAGGAGTGCTGAGAGAGAAAACCCACGCTGGGCCTCTGTAGCTGCAGTGGGCTTCCAAAATCCATTAAGTCACCAGTCACTTGGGATTAACATTCCCACATATTCCAAAATGATGTTATCTTTTTATATCTTTTATATGGTTAAGGGCACAAGTTCAGTAAGATCACATTCTGAGGCCCCAGGCATTAGACCCAAATATTAATCTAGGGGGATACAACCTAACTAATAATAAGCTTTGGAGGGTGGCTACATGCACATTTTTTTTGTTTTGTTTTGTAGCTTTTTGAGACAGGATTTCTCTGTAGCTTTGGAGCCAGTCCTAGAACTTGCTCTGTAGACCAGGTTGGCCTCCAACTCACAGAGATCCGTCTGCCTCCCTAATACTGGGATTAAAGGTGTGCGCCGCCACGCCACCCAGCTCTTTTGTTTTGTTTTGTTTTGTTTTGTTTGTTTGTTTGATCACATGCACATTCTGTAGCTGTGGTCATGAAAGCCACCTGGACCGCTTGAACCGCTACTAGAGCTGATGGCAGCTGTGGGCAGGAGACTAAGGAAAGTCACTAGTGGTCATGCAGCCCAGTAAATTCCCATTTCAGCATTTCTGGAATGTTTATAAGTGCAGGTTCCTTGGGTCCCACCCAGAACTTCAGGTTGAAACCTAAGGAAAAGGGCCCAGGGATGTGTCTTCAGAGATTTCCCAGAGAGACCTTGCGTTTGTTGGTATCCACCCATTGGGTGGGGGTGGGAATGGACAAGAGTGAGCCCCAGTTGGTCAGTATGGAGAAAGGTAGTCTTCGGGCTTCCTCCAAGCCTTCTTCCTGCTCTCCTCTTAGTGGGTCACCTCCCAGAAATGCCTCAAATACCAGCTACTCAAGCTTGCTGAAGCACAGGCTATGCCGAGGTCAACACACTTAGCTGAAATACTGAGTGCCTCCCCTCCCTTGCCTACCCACCCTTGTGATAACTTGTTAACTTGATTGCAACTAGCAGCAACTAAGAGATAAGCCCCTGGGCAAGTCTGTGAAGGTATTTCCTGGAAGTATTCATCAAGGTGGGAAGATCCTACCCCAGGCTAGATGGACTCTCCAGCAGTAGCCCAGATTGAAAGATGACTGAGAAGAATGCAGTGTTGCTTTCGCCTGCATGCCTTTGCTCCTTGCTTATGAGTGCATTGACTATGCTGCTGCTGCTGTTGCCATCGCTGCCATCTTTGCTGCTATCAAAACCCAGTTACTTTTGCTTTCCGTTAAGGGTTGAAAGCTCTCCAGGAATCCTCCGGGCCTTCAGCACCAGATTTAAGCTGATGAGACTGGGGTCTCAGCCTGGTTATTGTTGGACTACCTCGTTCAGACTATACAAGTCAACCAAATAAATTCCCTTTGCAATTATATTTATTCTATATTTTATATTATATTTATTCTAATAATTAATATACTATATATAATAAACGTGCATTTTATTAATATGCTATATTTATTCTATCAATTCTGTTTCCTCTGGAGAACCCTGACTAATAAATAGAGCCTCTCAGCCTCATCACTGAATGAAGACAGAGGCAGAGGCTGAACTATGTGTGTGCAGCAGAGAAAAGCCAGGAGTCAGTGGGGCTAGGAAGAGGCCAATGTAGCCTCTTGATCTCATGCTTCTGGCTTCCAGGATCGGGAGAGAATCCATTTCTGTTGTCTGAAGTCAACAAGTTTGTGATCCTTTATAAGGCATTCTCAGGAAGCCCCACAATTCCCTACCAGTCACTTCAGGGTCTCTCCAACCCAGCATAAATTTGGAAGTGACAGCAAGTGTCTTGGGGGCAGCACAGCCTCTGAAGTTGAACCATAAAAAGCCTTCGGGGACAGAGACCTTGATGTGCGTCATGCTTCTTGAAGGGTCTACTACCTCTTTAGGTGGCTGCAGCTCCCTGTTCAATGGACAAGTTGTCTTTCAGGAAGCAGCGAGATGCTGACTGGCATGCTATCTCATTTGGACTTTGGCTGGCAGGAACTGTAATGAGCTTGTTATGGTTCCCTGTAGATACCAGACAAGCTCTCAGTGAACAGGGCCAGGAACAGCTCATGATGCAGGCCTCTGCTTCTGAGTTCCTGGGCAACATAACACAGTGTGGGGCCTGGGTGCAACCTCCCACTGTGCCACCTCAGCCAGGTATCTTGGCTGCACCTCTATGGAGTATAGTGCCAGGCTGCCCCAGGGCCTGCTTGTGATGCATTCACCAACTCTTAGTGAGCACTTGGAAACGATGACTATTCATGAGCCCACCCTGAGCTCTGGCTGCTCCAGAAGCAGAGCACCATGCCCCGTGATCCACAAAAGGGCTTACTTGTGCTCTGCAGAGGGTGACACAGGAGTCTTTAAAAACATCTCAGCCCTTCCTCCGCCACTGGGCAGAGATCCTGCTATCCAGTCTTCTCCTGTGGGTAGCCACCTCAACTGTCCTTTCGGGCCCGAGGAGGAGAGTCCTTCTGGAAAGCAGAATGGGATAAGAAGATGGAGACACATGATCTGGAATCCCAGCTCCCTTCCTGGGTCGACCTAGGTAAGCATCTCAGTCTCCACATGAGAATCACCACCATGAGATGCATGAGAATACAGTGGAGGCATAGCATGGGTTGCCAGGGGGACATCTGAGGTGCTGACTGAAGCCTTGGGAAAGCCAATGCCTGGCAGGGCTGCGATTGTCACAGACTATCGCAGTTGGGTCTGTCTCTTCACAACTCTTCCCCAAAACAGATCTCTGGACTTACAGAAGATGAAGTAAATACTGTCCTTCATGGGTGGTGAGGACAGAGGGGCCCTCTCTCCTGTCCAGCGGGCACTAGCAGCTGTGGGTGCCCTCAGCTTCACTTGGGACAGTCCCAAGCACAGAGCCAGCTCCCGAGGTAAGAGGGAGCCATTGTTCCCAGTCTCCCAAGGGCAGGAAAATGTGTGTCACATGGCCCACCCTGTGCCAAGCCCCCATCCATGAGGGTGGCAGTGAGGAAGGGAGGAGAAGATTTGTACCCCACATTGGCTGTGCCTCTGACTGGGGTGAGGCAGAACAGAGAGTGGGCCCCAGAAAAAGGAGTTGTGAGAAGGGAAGGGCCCAGAGAACTCAAGATATGTCTTAGAGTAGGGACGGGATCACCTTATCCTCTGAAAATCTGGCCACTCGATTTGTGTCGTTCCGAAAGGCTTCAACCCTCCACTCCACAGGAGGACAACTATCTGGGGTGGGGGTAGGAGACCCATAAGTCCTGACTTGAAGGGCTGCCTAGTATAGGGTGGAGACTAGTCCCTAGACAGCTGGAGATAATAGCTCCTCACGTCCTGACCCAGGGACCCCTCAAAACTGGACAGAAGGAAGGGATGTAGTAACAAAGGTAGGATCTAGGACGGAACTATGCTGTCAGTTCCCAAGGCTGCCATCACAATGTGCCACCAAACAAGTTGTTTAGAAGTGCAGGCACATGTCATCTTAGCTCTGAAGGCTTGAAGTCCTGTCTTCGGTGTCCTCAAGATTGGCCCTTCCTAGGTGTCTTAGGGTTTCTATTGCTGCAACGAAACACCATGACCAATAAGCAAGTTGGGAAGGAAAGGGTTTATTAGGCCTACACTTCTGCATTGCTGTTCATCACTGAAGGAAACCAGGACAGGAACTCAAACAGAGCAGAAACTGACACAGAGGCCATGGAGGGGAGCTGCTTACTGGATCGTTTCCCATGGCTTGATCAGCCAGCCTCTCAGGAACAACAGCCCAGCGATGGCACCACCCACCATGGGCTGGACCTTCCTCCATTATCATTAAATGAGAAAAATGCCTCACAGCCGGATCTCATGGAAGCATTTTCTCAGCTGAGGCTCCTTCCTCTGATGACTTTAGCTTGTGCTAAGTTGACACGCAAAATCACTAGGGCTGTGAAGAGTACCTGCAGTGGGTTCCTCTGTGCCTTGTAGGTGACTTTTATCACTCCTCTTTCTCTTCAGTGTCTGTCTGAATTTTCCCTTTATATAAGGACACTAGGTTAGGCCTCTCCACAGTGACCTCAGCTTCAGTGAATATATTTCCAGTTCCTGTTTCATATACAGTCATGAGTCGAGGTACTTGGGGTCAGGGTTTCTCAATTTCTTTTTTTGGAAGACATGCATCAATCTTTAACAACCAGCATTCTCTGCCTTTTGTGAGCAGTGGCTTTATTCTCCAGTGTGCCCATTACTTCCTGACATGTATATCCCTCCTCTTTCTCATCAGTTAGTACTTCTGCCAGCCAACTGCTCTTTCAAGGAACATTTGTGTGTATTTTTCCACTTCTGTTTTCCAAGCACCTTATAAATGCCTCGTGCATAGCTGGCACTCCAAACTTGTTAATAATGAATAGGTGGGTACAAAGAAGGAAAGGCTAAATAGAAAGCCCTATGTCCCATCTTCTAGGTAAAATGGTAAACCAGAACCAAAGCTCCATGTCCGGAGAAACCCAGAGGTGACTGTCGTTCTCCCAGTTCTGACAGACAGAGGGGGAGCGTCCAGCATTACAGTTTTACTCCTGTTTCCATCCCTGAACAGGACAGGGGATGTTGTTAATAAATGGGATTGTCGTAAACTGGAAGACATAAATGAATTTAATTGCAGCTGTTTCCCCATATGTGGGGATCATATTGGCACATCAATAGTTTTAACCCAGTAGTCCATAAATACATCTGTACATCTGAAGGGACTCTGGCAGGCCTTGCCCTTCCCCTATTCCCTCTGCCTTGCGGGAAAAAAAAAAAAAAAACCTGTTATATTACATTCCTAAAGCTGGGCACCCAGGTCTATTCTCTTATTTGACCACTTCCTCCTCCTGAGGCTGACCATCAATGTCCAGCTATCAAAAATACTGAAGTCCACAATCAAAAGACCCCCTGAGGCTGTCCTAATTAACATATCTAATCGAAATTAATCAAAATTAAACACCTCATCCTAACCCAGTGTTTTCCCTTTTACCTTTATAAACTGCCATTTGCTTAGGGCCACATCTGTCATTTCTTCCCAGAGGCAGTCCTTTGTCCCTCTAGGACAAATATCACTGTCCCCTTTCCCTTGTTCCCTTTCCCTTCTTCCTTGTCCTCTATCTCCTGTTTTTGTCTCTTATTCCCTATCCTTTGTCCGTCTGAGGCAAATAAATCTCCCTTGTGCTGAGAACTTGGTCTCGGGGTATCTTGTGCCAAATACTGGTCCCTTCAGCATCAGTGAGCTTTAAGTCAGTATTATAAAATATCGGACCCAGGTTAACTTTGTAAAGGAGGTTTGTTTAGCTCACAGTTTTGTGCAAACAACATGGTGCAGGCCCTGGTATGGATCCTTCTTGGCTATAGTGCCTCACAGTATACAGTAATGGTGGAAACATGTGTAGGAAAGGGTGACCAAATACCAAACCTAGTGGCATAGAGAGCTGGGAAGGGCCATGCTTGCTTCTTTTATAACAATTACCTTCAAGCAACTCCAAGAATTACCTTAGTCTTTTTCAGAGCAGGGGCCAAAGGAGCCCCCACCAAATGGCTCTTAAAAGTTCTGACACACCCCTCCCACCATCCTGGAAACTAAGTTTCTAACATTTTGACCCCCACTTCAATAAGTAGAGTGTGCCAGAAATAGCATGTCATCTCTTGGACAATAGATGAACTTCTTGTTACTACCACCTTGTCTCAGAAGTAAACCATTTCAAAGGCTGTTCTCCTCAAGTTATGTCCACAGAAACATGTCCCACCACGTTTAGGATGTCCCATGGGTAGACCCTACAGCTGAGGTACCAGTGAAAGGCTAGATGCTAATATAACACATGTCCTTACCAAAGGGCTCTATCTTGGCTTAGTCACTGCTCTATTGCTGTGAAGAGACACCACGACCAAGGCAACTCTTAAAAAAAAAGAAAGCATTTCATTGGGAGCTTGCTTACAGTTTCAGAGGTTTAGTTCATTATCTTCATGGCAGGGAGTATGGAGGCAGATGCTGGAGGAGAAGTTGAGAGCTACATCCTGATCTGTAGACAGAAAGAAGGAGAGCCTAGGCATGGCATGGGTTTTTGATACCTCAAAGTGCACCACCAATGACATGCCTACTCCAACACGGCCACACCATTCTAACAAGGCCACATTTCCTAATCCTTCTAATCTGTTTAAAGAGTTCCACTCCCTGGTGACTAAGTGTTCAAATAGATGAGCCCATGAGAGTCGTTCTTATTCAAACCAGGACAGTGTAACAAGTCTTTTCCTGCCCCACCAACCAGCTCCCAAAGAATGACATGGAGACTTACTATTAATTATGAAAGCTTGACCTTAGTTTAGGCTTGCCCCACTAGCTCTTTTAATGTAAATTAACCCATTTATTTTAATCTGCATTCTGTCACATGGCTCATTACCTCATCGCCCCCATACTGCTTATGCTGCTTCCTCCATGTCTGGCTGGCAACTCCACCTTCTCCTTCCCAGAGTTCTCTCTCTTCCCATAATAAGTCCCACCTATACCTCCTGCCTAGCTATTGACATTCAGTTTTTTTATTACACCAATCAAAGGAATGCATTTTCACACAGTGTACAATATCCCACAATACCACATATCCTAGGAAAGTTTAGGAACTCAGGTATAGGTGACATTTGGGGGCACCCATGGTTTGGGAATACCAAGACATCAGCTTTAACCAGATGTGATGGCTCATGACTGTAAACCCTAGCACTCAGGAGGCTAAGGCAGCTAGCTGGGTTGTTGCAAATTTGAGGCCAGCTTGGGCTCTGCAATGAATTCCAGAGTGAGACCCTGTCTCAAACACATAGACAATGTCTTCTGAATAGGACAGAGCCATTGCACTTATGAACATTCAGTACAAGATCAAGCCAGTCAACATTCCAGCATGGACAGGAGAAGGGCTCATGAGGCTGTATCCCTAGCTGAGGAGCTATTGGTAATTGGTGACTGCTGGGGAAGGAAGAACCATTTCCTTTGGGAGTATGGCTGCTGATAGGTTGCCCATGCTTAATGGATAGGCACACACTTGCCTGCAGTCAGCACTCAGTGTATATTTTTTAGAAGACATGAAGGTGAGGGGGGAAATATTAGAAGTGCTCTAAGGGATAGGGAGGGGAGGGAGGGGGGTTTTAGTCGAATATGAAGAAATTTTTTAGGTGTGTGAAATTGTCAAAGAATAAAACATCATTTTAAACAAAAACCACATATGCATGCACATACACAAAAAGCAAGCAACCAGATAAAAACATTACCTCTAAAGAGAATCATAAGCCATTCTTACAGTAGTGCAGGATTCTAATCTCAGCTACTTGGGAGACTGAAGTAAGAAGACAAAAAGTTCAAGGTCAACCTAGCCAACTCAACGAGACCCTATCTGAAAATAAAGAAGTCTGGGGATATAGCTCAGTGGTACAGTTCTTGCCTAGCATGAAGAAAACCCTAGGTTCAGGTCTTAGTACTACAAACAAAAGAGTGCTGCATGGTGGTTGAACATCTTACCACTAGGACATAGAACTCCCAATCAGATGGTCTGTAAGGTCCTGGTACAAGCATATGATCTGTATTTTCCCTTTGAACTGGGCTTGGGCATACCCTATAGTGCAGTATCATCCAGGGAAAAGAGGGCCAAGCTTGAACTTGGGGACTGTTGCACCAGCTAGTATGCTCAGGTACCGTACTCTCCCCTGCTTCCCACCTCCACAATTACCTCATACTTACACCACATTTGGTAGACACTTGTAAGATGTTTGTGTGATCTATAATGTTGTGGGCACAGGTGAAAAGCATATATGATGGTGGTCCCATAAGAGTTTAATGAAGCTGAAAACTGTTGTCTAGTGATGTTACATCTTACATAATCCATTACTTGTGCTTGCGATGGTGTTGGTACAAATTATCTGTTTAGATACACAGACTCTACTATGTTCCGGTTGCCTACAGTGCCGAGTAACATCTGTACAGATTTGTTTCTCAGGAGCAACACCTTACACCTTGTAGTCTGTGTGTAAAAGGCCACACAATCTAGGTCTGTGTATGGGATAAAATGGCCTAACAAGGAAATTCTCAGGATGTAACTCTATTATGAAGCAACACATTACTGAATTATTCTCATTACAATGAGAAGGAAATGGAGGGCTGGAGACCTTCCCAGGGGTTCACAGTGCTTGCTGCTCTTCCAGAAGACAGGAGTTCAGTTCTCAGCATTCACACTGGGGAGCTCACAACTACTTGTAACAAACTCCAGCTCCAGGGCATCTGATGATCTCTTCTCAAATGGCAAGCACGTGCACGTGCGTACGTGCACACACACAGAGACAGATGGTGGCAGTCAAAAGCAGGCTGGCTTACCAAGGACTGATGCTCCTCCGCAGCAGTGGACAAAGGAACATTGTAAGGCAACCAGCGGATGGTTGGCTAAAAGCAAGGTGGTTATGGGGTGGGGGAGTTATTCAGTATGACCATGGGCAGCCATGTGAATGGAAATGGAGGAGAGCACAGACCTGATTGCCTCCTGATATAATCTTGATTAGGTGACTTTCCTCTCTCTAGGTATTTCCTTCCTTACTGTTTCATCTCAGGTATCTGTTGGTTGTCACCAGCACCCATCCCCTCCAGGTGCCTATAAAGGAGGAATGGATGGGAAATCTCCCAGCATGCTGGAATGGTTCTTTTGGGAGGAGTGAGTACCATTTCAAGTACATATATATGTACAAGTATATGGCACTTGTTAGGCCATTTTATCCCATACACAGACCTAGATTGTGTGGCCTTTTACACACAGACTACAAGGTGTAAGGTGTTGCTCCTGAGAAACAAATCTGTACAGATGTTACTCGGCACTGTAGGCAACCGGAACATAGTAGAGTCTGTGTATCTAAACAGATAATTTGTACCAACACCATCGCAAGCACAAGTAATGGATTATGTAAGATGTAACATCGCTAGAGTGGGCAGATGGCCTGAAGGTATTATTGGTCTAGTGCCCACAATTCATGACACCCCACTGAAGACACTAGTGAACTGAGTTGTTGTGATCCCTCTGCTCAAGTGTGTGATCCTGGGAGCATCTCCACAGTGAAGAGGAGAATGGAGAGCCAGTCTTTCACAGTTACTCACTGAGTTCCTGATACTGGTCAGGCTCTGGAAAAACCTACCAATAGGACAGATATCCAGGACAATGAGGAGACTTGTGGCATCCTGGATGATAGTCACCCAAGAGCCAGAGGGTACAGCTCAAGGAGCAAGGGGACAAAAAGGGGACAAGCATGTCCACACGGGTGGACAGTTGGGGTGAAAAGGAACAGACAGCAAAGCAAGGGGACACAGAAGAGGCAATGTGGTCAGAACAGTTCAGGTAGAGGCACTAGGTGGGGCAAAGATGGCTGCAGGGTTAAGGTGGCTAACATGAGGGATATAAACAGTCAGGGATGAGGCTCTGCGGAGGAAGGGGCACATATTCGGGGATGCACTCTGGGGTTCAGAGTATTCCCAGTTCAGGGACACAGGGGTTCCAGGCACTTCTGAGTCTGGCACTCCCAGGTCTGGGATACTGGGTTTCTGGATACTGAGATACTGGATACTCAGGTTCCAGGAATTTTCAGATTCCTGGGGTCTGTGCATTCCGCGGATTAGGGCACTATAGGGGAAAGGGTCACTCCTTGGGTCCGGGCACTCTGAAGTCCTGGCACTCCAGGGTGTACAACACCGGGGTCGGGTGTGCTCCAGGGTCAAGTTCACTGTGGTGTTACAGGCACTTTGCTAGTCTAGGGCATTCCGGAGTTCCGGGCAGTCTGAGTTTCCGGGGAGTTCTGAAGTTACACGCACGTTGGGGATCCGGAAGCTCCGGAGTTCCGGGCTGTCTTTGGGTCCTGGGTGCTCTGGGTTCTCAAGTTTCGCGGTGCCGCCAGGTCCCGCCACTCCAGAACAGGTACTCCTGGGCGGGGCCGCAGGGGCCGCTGGGACTACGCGTCCCAGCAAGCCGTGCGCGCGTCACTTCCTGCAGCGGGCGGGAGCCATCGAGTGTTTACTTCCGGCCGCCGGCGGGGCTGAGGCCGAGCGAGGCGCGGGCCCCGCGCAGCCATGGACTGGCTCATGGGGTGAGTGGCGGCTGCCGGCGCAGCGCGGCGCTGTGCGGGGCGGCGGCGAACGTAGCGAACGCGAGGCGGCGGACGGCTGGCTCCAGGAGGGGCGGGGGCTCGGAAGGACGGCCAGCCGCTGCGGGACGCCGGGAGGCCGGCCGGGCGGGAGGGCGGCGGGCGGGAGCGAGGCCCGGTCCCCAAGGCGCTGTCCCGAGAGGCCGCGGCCCCTCGCCGCGGGATGACGGGCCGCGAGTCGGACGCCGGGCGCCGTCCTTCGTCGGTCTTCGCGGGGCCTGCGAAAGTTCTTCCGCCCAAATGACTTTCTTCTAATTTACTTTTGAGGAGAGTGAGAGGCGGGCGCTCCTGGCCGCGCGCGCTCTCCGAGCTTCTCAGTCCCCCGTCCCTGTGGAGGTGCCCGCGGCCCTGCTGCGGGTTCAACCTAAGCATTCTGAGCCATGGAGTTGCCCGCCTTTGGTTTCGGCAGTAGGATGGCTGCGCGGGACCCTGGAGTTAGAAGCTGGGGAGAGGCGGAGGGCAGCATAAGCGGTGGTACTTTCAGGATGACTGAGGTGATGGAGACAGGTTCTGACCTCCCAGTGCGTGCAACCTAGGGAGAGGGCGGACCAAGAGGACAGGCAACCCTAGGGGTAATCAGGAGACCAAGGGAGGCCAGGAGCCACCTTGTACCACTTAGGTGACACAGGGGACCAGGCCCATCTGGTTTCTCTAAGAGGCAGCACTGTCACCGACTCCTCTCTGCTTAGTAGCTGTGTCCTCCTCTCAAGCCTTGCTTTAAAGCATTGCGTGTTCGATGGAAACTGTGGAATGTTCAGTACAGGTATATGGAAGGGTGAACTGAGATAAGGGCCGGCACATGTTTGGCATACAGTAGGCATTGGCCTGGGATCTGTCCTGTTCATTTTCAAGGTCTCTGAAGCCCAGGGATGTTAAGTGCAGGACACACAGCTGTGTCCAGCCTCTTCAGCGCAGTCTCCCTTTGTGCCTCTGTGGAGGGAGCCGGCATTGGAGATAACTTGGCCTACCTGCGAAAACGGTTCCACTGCAAGAGACCTGGATCTTCAGCTGGGTCGCTGAGGAAGCTGTCCACTTTTGTACGTGTTATTTTTACAGGTCCATGCCCATGAGTGGCAGGTGCCTTTTGCCTACAGACTGACCAGAAGCCAGTCTTGAAACTGATTGAGGACTTTTGTGGGGGCTGAATCATCATTGCAAATAAGCGTACATTAACCATCATCAGCCTTTGGAGGCACTGGTTCTTGTGACTCCTTGGGAACAAGAAGCCCTGTGGGAAGGGACAGCTGAACCCTTATCTCTTACCCTAGGATAGGGTCTGTCTAGGCCCTAGAGCATATAGCTGGAAGCTGCTTCTGCTTTTGGGGCTTTAGGAAAGGAAGGAATCTCAGCCTCACTGTAAAAAATAGAGATGTGGTTGCAAAGGGCAGTAGAGATTTTTAAGAGGGATCTGGTTGCAGGATAATTATCTTTGTGTTCGTGTTCTTAAGTGTCACAGATTGCATACTGGATATTGGCATTCCTAAGTTCTTTTATACAGTACCTGTCTAAAATCCTCTTTTTTCCCTAGTGGTCAGATACAGTTCCTCCTTGGTGTCTTTGGAGGATAGAGGCACGATACATAGAGGAAACATCCTGCTTTCATTGTATTGCTATAAAAGTAGGAAGACATGAAAGTTTTAGAGTGTGCTTCAGAGAGATCCCTGCCACTCCACACACACCCAGAGATCTCATCCACTTTGTCTTCTGATCCCTGGGTGAGAGCTGGCAAGGTGGCCAGTAAGGAGTGAAGCCATTTTTTCCTCCCGAGTGCCCATTGTTTGCTCAGGGCTGGAACTTTATCTGCATTTAATCCTTTAACTAGTTTTCGACTGGAAGAATTGGAGAAAAGTATCATCTTTTACTGTATCTTGATAATTTTCTTAATTCTGTTCATACATTGTCACTGAGGAGTTTAGAATACAGTGGTTGTGTTTTGAGAAGGATTGTTTGCTTGCTTGCTTGCTTTAAAGGTTTTGTTGGATTGCTTCATGTTGCATGGACCAAGTAATGGGTGTGAGAGTAGCGTTCTTTTCCAGCAATTGTTAGAGCCAGTGCTCTACAAAAATGTAAGTGGAAAACCACATCTTCCTCTTAGCTGGATGAGGATCAAGCTGGGACTGCGAGCATCTCACAGCCTTATCTTTTGCATTCAGCTGCTCAGAGGAAGGGAGGCCCTACAGGGAAACATGCTTGGGATAGCCAGAGCAGAGTTTGGCACGTTGGGACTTGGTAGTGGACCTGCTGGGACTTTTCTGGAGAATGCTGTAGGTGTGGCTCCTAGCTGCCTCCTGTGCTGTTGGTTTCCTCTGCTTGGAAAAACTTTGAGCTTCTTGTTAAGCAGTGTATTTAGTCAGACCACCTTCAGCTCTTTTTAGAAAAGGTTACAACTTTTGTATAGTGAATCTTTGTTCTGTTCTGGACACCCAAGAATACCTAACACCTAAGGAGAAGCTGCTCAGGATTTGGAAAAGGGAACCTCAACAAATTGTGTGATACTTTAGAAAACTCTTGAATCTTTCCTGTCAGGGGCTGGCATTTGAGCAGAAGGTCTGAGTGTAGTTTGGATTTTATATAGTGGAAAGCAGTCCAGAAGCTCCTGAATTCCTGGGACTCAGAAGTACACACATTTTCCTCTTCCCCTGAAAATAGCAATTAGGCCCTCCTGCCCAGCAACCCTTACTGAACCTCTCTCTGCCCCCTCCAGTAGTCCCTCTCCAGCTTGCCCTGTGGCTTCCCTTTCCACATGTTCCTGACTCTTGTAGAACTACAAGTGCCCTTCCCAGTCATGCTCTCCTGTTACTCTTCAGGCATTGGGTGCTGTCAGGAGATTAAACTTGGTGTTGGCGGTTCATACAGTATACATTTGGAGGTCTGCTCTTGCTCAGCTAACAGGTAAAAACTAAATGGCCTTAGGGCTTTCCAGCCTTTCTGGAGCAGCTTTCAGTAGTCTTCTATTCTGAGCAGTTGTGTGTAGGTGTCTGCAAAGTTGGCATGGGGTAAAAGGCTTTATCTCCTGGGAGAGTATTTCTGGTGACTGACTTCTGACTGGGCTTGCCAGAGTCTGTAGGTTTTGTTTGAATAGCCTCATGTGGTATGGTTTACATACCACCAAGTTTGCTTGTTTTAAGTATATGATTAGGTAATTTTTAGTAAAATTATAGATTTTTGTTACTAAGACCATGATTTAATGTAGTTTAAAATTTCTGTGTATGTGTGTTGCTAGGGGTGGAACCCACAGCCTTCAGCATCTTGGGCAAACCCACTACCATGCCATCCTTAGCCCATTATGGAACATTACCATCATTCTTTGAATAGCCCTTTAGTTGCTGCAGGTCCCCACCCCCACAAGAGGCCGCATCAATCCACTCTATTCCAGTGTAGTGTATAAATGGAGTCATGAGACCTGTTCTGTGATAGATTCAGTGATGGATATCAGCAACTGTGTCCATTTGTTGTTCCACCAGGAATTGTGAGGAGACTTGTATGTTCTGTTGTTGTTGAGGTGGTTGTTGAAAGTTTGCAGTCATGACTGATGATGTTGTAACCCAATCTTTTAGGACAGTGAACTGTACTCCTTCCCCAGCCAAGGATCCCATACCCTATGCTGAGGGTAAGGTTTTCAATGGCTCCAAGGTCAGTGTTTTGAAAACTAAGGCTAGCAGAGGAGGACAGGGCAAGCACAATAGAGTATCAAGGATCTGAGTGAGTGTGAAGTAGAGTATAGGAATCTTCCTAAAAGATTGAGGCATAGTTAGTGGAGAGGATACCTGCAAGAGGCCTAAAGGCATGATGGAGATGCCATCTCTTGGAGCCAGGCTCTCTAGTAGATGGTCCCACTGAAAGATGTGATTCTCGGAACACCCCTCAGGAATAGCTTCTTTCCATGAGGGGCAGCCCAGGTAGTCATCTGGGTTGGGCTTGCAAAGGTATCTGCTTGGGTTTCTTGTGTTCCCATTCCCTTAAAAAACAAAAACAAACAAACAAACAAAAAACCCAGTGATTGTGAGTGCTGTGTACTTCAGGACACTCTTGTTTGCTTAGAGTGTCCCCTAGGAGCTCATATACAAGCATCCTCAAGCTGGCCAGCATTGAGCAGGGTGAGGCCAGTGGTGTGTTGAAGAAGAGCTCTCTGTTGACTGGGGACAGTTAGATGGCACAGCTGTGCTTCCCTGTAAAAGTGTGTGAGGCCAGTGCTTGCTTTCCTTAGTGTCCTCAATCCAACTGTTGATTCATACTGCCATACTCTGTACCTGCCCAGCAAGGCATCTTCTCAGGCTGCCTTTAGACCTTGCTATCATTCATTGTTGCTTGTGGGATGACAGTTGAGAGTACTTACTTGCAAGACTTCCTCTCAGGAGGAGCTGTGGTCTGCCACGGTCATTTGGTATAGCACATGTTAAAGGCCAACTCAGTGGGGAACGCCTATATCAGTGGTCCTGGTAGCCCAGCATTTCCTGTATCTTCCTTGCAGTGGCCATGGAAACAGACAAACTTAAACCCCGCTTCCTGTGTTTGTATAGACATGCTGTACAGCCCTGAGGGAAGCTCAGCCTGTTGGCAGGGTGGACAAGCTCAGGTCCTAGTGGGCACCATCTACCCTCCCTTGCTCTACTGTGTAACCGAAAGAGTGCTGGGGTGAGGTCATTGGGCATTTCTTGGTGGGAATTTCTGTGCACCCTGTCTTGTGGGCCAGTCTGGCAGAAGAAGGTGCTAGCTGCTCCTCTCTGCCTTGCCAGAAGTTACTTCCATTCTGTGCCTACCTCCTGTTTGTTTTTCTTTCTGTATAGGATTTCTCAGCTGGGGCACGCCCGCTGGTGTTCACTGCAGCTTCATGGGATGGTGCCTGGGAACACGGAAGTAGAAACAATTGAAATAAAAACAAAAGGTTAAAGAGAGAAGGAAGAGGTTGTTCAATAGGGCATTCAGACCAATTGTGACCCATGGCCCCTCCACTTGGCATTGTCAGTGTCTGCCACGGACCATAGCCACACCTACTGTTTTTTTTGTTTGTTTGTTTGTTTTTTTTTCTCTTTGAAGGTTGTCTTTGCCAGCATGCTTGACCGTCTGGGCTGCAGTTTTCATCCAGTTGCTCCCACAATCCTTAGTGAGCACATTCCTGCCAGGGTCATGGGGCCATGTACAGTTAAGTCCATGTGGTTATGTTGTGTTCTACTTTGGGCCCAGTGATTTTTGGATGATGTATTTTGTTGTTTTGGTGTGTCAGGAAGGCACGAGACTCACTTCTGTGTATGAGCTTGTCCCCCAGAGGTCATAGATGGTGAATAGGTAGAAACAGGAGGAATGGCCTGGCCTCTGGCTTTTGCCTGTGGCCTTTAGGGTCAGGCACTTTCTTAGTTGTCTTTTCAGTGGTACACCTTTTCTTCCCTCCTTGAGCTAGCAGAAGAGACACAGTCTCAGCAGCCCTCGACAGTTTTGGACTGCAGTGTCCCTACTGAAGGTTCCTGCCTTTACCTTGTGGGACTGTGTCCCAAATCTTTGAAAAGGCCTGACAGTGCCAAGTGTCCCCAAGGAAGTGATGTCTGAGGCTGGCCTTGGGATCAAGCCCAGGAATGTAAAATTAGTCTAAGCATGGTGTAACACACAACTTGGCTTGTCTGCATGGGACCTTGCTGTGTGAAGTCCTGGCTAGGTCCCCAGCCCTGTGTCAGTGTTCTCTGCAGAACTTCGTGCCACCGGCATACTTGCCTTTCTACTCGTTAGCCAGTTCTTTCAGTGCCATATGTGACAAGGCAGTTTGTGTGAGCGCTGGTGTTGTGAGATACAAGGTGTGAGCCAGACTCTAGTGGAATCAAGGAGCTGCCAAAGGTGAGTGCTGTATGAATAGAAACAAGAGGTCTGCTACTTAAAGGGAACATAAGGAAACTGGGGTATGGTGGATGTGGGGCAGGAGAGTAATTTTAGTGAAGATCCTAGGGTTTGAGAAGGTGCCATGAAGATGGAAGGCTGACAAGATATGGATATTTGCACAGGAGGGCTGCCTGTACTGTCTTCCCTAGGTCACCATAGACTTGTTCAGTATTCTACAGTCAAGTACAGTCTTCATCATTTATTACTTTTATTCTTCTTTTTTTTTTTTATTTTGATGAGTGAATTGCCCCAACTTTAGCTAGCGGGAGTACTTTTGAATTAGCTCTTTTATCCCCTGAATAGAAAAAGGGATTGGGAGAAGTGGCTGGAGGATCAGAGCTCTGACCGGCACTCTAGGGCAGCAGTTCTCAACTTGTGGGGACAACCCCTTTGGAGGTAGAATGACCCTTTCACAGTAATCACATATCAGATAATCCTGCTTATCAGATATTTACATTACAGTTCATAACAGTAGCAAAATTACAGTTATGAAGTAGCAACGAAAATAATTTTATGGTTGGAGTCACCACAGCATGAGAGAAACTGTATTAAAGGGTCACAGCATTATGAAGGTTTAGAACCACTGCTCTAGGGGATAATGGCAAAGCATTTTGTCTCATGATTTGGCAACTGTCTTTTGAGTATTGTGGATTGAAACAAGTACATACATCATTGTCATCAGGAAACAAGTTAGGTTTTTTCCCTCTCCTTTTAGTTTTGAGAGTCAAGATCTTGCTTCAACCAGCCTCAGTATATGAGTAGTGGAATTCTAAATGTCTTGAGAGTGTGCCTGGCTTTATTACCAAGTTTTTTTTTTTTTTTTTGATGAGGAAAAAAAGCCAGTATGAAATAATAAACTAACAAAAACCCCTGTAATGTTTTATTGGAGATGCTATGAATTTACAGTTCTGTACAGGTATTCCTTAATATTTTAAGGGTAGTGCTCTCTGGGCCACCTCAAGTACGAAGCTGCTCAAATGCTCAAGTCTCTTACGTAAGTGGTATATTTATATGGAACATGGCCACCCTACTATGTACTGCAGATCATCTCTAGATTTTCTTCTGATACATGACAGGTCCAACTGCCATGTAGATATTTGCAAGCTTGTATTATTTAGGAAATAATGACAAAGCCTGTCACCTGCTCAGTGCAGATACTGTCTTTTGTTTGTCTGTTGGTTGGTTGGTTAGTTTGAAACAGGGTCATATGTAGCCTGAGCTGGTCTATACCACCTCCTGAGTACTAAGATTATAGGCATGTACCACCACACATTATTTATGCCCTTTGGGGGATGAACCCAGAGCTTCATGCATGCTAGATAAGTGCTGTACCAACCAAGTCACATCCCCGATGTCATGTACATTGAAAATTTTTTTTCTTATTTTTAATGGTGTGTGTGTAGCTGTGTGTACATGAGTGCAGGTGTCCAGAGGCTAGAGGAATTAAATCTCCCCAAAGCTAGAGTTATAAGATGTGAGGCTTTTGTTGTGGGTGCTGGGAATCAAATTCAGGTCCCCTGCAAGAGCAGTATGTGTTTTTGACTGCTGAAGCATCTTTTCAGCCCTTTCTAGATAGATTTCTTTTTGTTGTTACAGGGTTTCTCTGTGTGGCTTTGGAGCCTGTCCTGAAACTTTTTAAAGTTTTTTGTTTTGTTTTTAAACTCTTATTTGAGTGTATCTTGGATTTTTCAGATCACTATATTGTTTCATGGCTATGATTTATACTTTGCTTGTACATGAGGAGTATTATGGGTTGGCCTTAGGCTTTCCTTATGCTTTGCCAAAATTGTTAGGAAAGAGCCCTCCTTTCTTCTTTCCATGATGCTCTTGGCCACATCTCTTTAAAGCAGTATGTTCTCAGCAGAGGCCACAGCTGTGTACTCATTGTACTCACTGTTGTGACAGGGACACTCAGCATGGGTAAGTGTATGTCTTAGGCAGCTCTGGGGACAAGTGCCTGTCCAACTCTGCATCTCTGACTGTGATTTTGGCTCAGCAGCCCTGATGGGGCAAGGATTGGAAGTCTGCTTATCTGTTGCTGCTGCTCCTTCCTGATCCTTAACCTTTGTGCTTCAGACACGGTGTTTTCACCTCGCCTCCTCTAGTTCTTCCAGGTTCCTGTGCTACCTCCATCTGTCTGGGAGTCCAAGAGGGCCTTACTTTCTTGAGTGTCTTGGTGTTGGTTGGCTATCAGAACATGTTTCTCAATGTAGCGTTTCTTACAAGAAGTTTCCTCCTTGGCTTAGAGCAGCATTCTTAAACTCTTTGCTCCCTTTAGACTCTTAAGTCTTTAATTAGATGTGTGTTAGTTGTGGATATCAGGACTTACCATTTTAGACATTAAACAGAAATATCTTTAACCATTTTAAAAGGATAAGAACTGAACATAATTTAATATAAATAACTTTTTAAAAATATTTATTTATTATGTATACAGTGTTCTTTCTGCATGTATGCCTGCAGGCCAGAAGAGGGTGCCAAATCTCATTACAGATGGTTGTGAGCTACCATGTGGTTGCTGGGAATTGAACTCAGGACCTCTGGAAGAGCAGCCAGTGCTCTTTAACTGCTAAGCCATCTCTCCAGCCCCTAAATAACATTTTTAACTTGAAAAAGAACTGTTTTCCAAAGTGGAAAAACTGGCAAGAACAGCCTTGCTTTTTGCCACCTGTAGAGCTTGGTCCCAAGGTGGTTTGTGTTAGTTCTGGTGGGATTTGGCCCCTACCAAGCCTATGCATAGTTGTATTGAACACTAGTGGGTTGAAGGTGTGAGAGGCAAGTCATATTCATGGGACAGAGAGGGATTTTTGGTTAACTTCTGGGCTTGGATGCTACTTGAGGCTTTGTAATTCTGGGGCTCTTCCCTCTGGGGGAGCTTCCCACCACAGTGAAATGGCCTGGAAGGGGAGAACAGCATTCTTGTCAGTTTCTGTTGGTCAGAGTTACAGCTGCCTGGGTATGGGGGCATGGCTGGGAGAAGAGGCTGCTCTTTGGGTACAGTGAAATTATTGTTGGTCTTGTTAGCCCTTGGTTCTTATCCCTAACAGGAGTTTGGTCAGAAGGCACTAGGATCACCAAGGTGACACAGAACTCCAGGTGGGTGGGGTTCTGTGGCAGAGTAACTTCAAGTTGACCTCCAGGCAGGATGAGATAGACTTCCTAGATTCCCTGATACCTAATCCATGGCTAAGTGACTAGTACCTTCTGGTCTGTGCCTGCAGTTGTAGTCTTTAGGGTCTCTTCTGCTGTAAACAATGGAGAGCCTCTGAGGCCTGACACCTGACCTTCTTACTGCTGGAGATAGAAGGGACAAACTTTGATAGTAGTTTGTCCTCAGCAATGTGACTGGGCTCCTTCCTGGGCCCCTTCTCTCTACTGTATCTTTTTGCTGTGACTTGTGAACTTTCCTTGTATGACATCACAGGATGTGATGGACCATAGTATTCAAGGCCCAGTGTTCTTGGTAGCTAGCAAAGGGAGTCATAGAAGCAGCCATGTCGACCAGAGAATAGGAGTCTGCTCTGTCTGTAGTCTACCTATCTCTGGGCTTTGCTTTTTATCAAAATAATTGTTTCTTAGTGGAAGGGTTTATTTTTAAATTATTATTTCTTCATTTATGTGTTTGGGTATTTTCCCTGGATGTACTTCTGTGTACCATATGCATGCCTAGTGCCGTGGAGGCCAGAAGAGGGCATCAGATCCCCTGGAACTGGAATTACAGACAACTGTGAGCCACCAGGTTGCTGGGAATCAGCCTGGGTCCTCTGGAGAAGTAGCTAGTACCCTTAGCCACTGAACCGTCTCTCCAGTCTCTAGTGGAGTGCTTTAAAAAGATCATTCTTTATGTTTTTAGCAGTCTCTTGCTGATGCCCTTCTGCCTCTGGGACTTGGTAGCCTTGACATGCTGACCTGCTCTGGCCTTTTGGTGGAAAAAAAAAATTCCTATATGGAATCTACCCTTCGTTCTGTTCTCTTGCTAGGGTCATTGCCTCCTGTTGTCTTCCTTTGGGATCTTACTACTTCCCTCAGCTTGGCCACTCAGCCCAATGCTAATAAGTCTCCTTTTATTCTGGCTTGCTTGGTCCATTCAGCATGGCTTCCTCCAGGTACCTGGTTGGCCTTTCTAAGGCCCCAGCCCCTTTTCTTGTCCCTCTCTGGGTAGGGTGTGGCTACTTGTCTTTCCTGACCCTTATTTCCTCCCTCTTTTCTTCCTATCTGTACTTTCCCACAAGGTTCCTGTGACTCCAATAGCAGCACAAGGCAGTGAGTCCATGAGTAGCTGCTGTGCCCATTGCTCTCCTGTTCACATTCTTCTAAAAAGAGATACCTCATATTATGACAGTACCGCATACCAGATGGAGGTGCCACTGGAACCACAGAGGCCTGCTCAGGATTGAGCCCACTTTAGACATTCCTTCACATTTTTCATGAGACTGCCTTGAAGAAATAGTTGCCTTTCATTGTGAGATTGATTCTCAGTATCTGGAGGGAGCGAAGAGGGATAGTTATCACCTTCTTTCACCCTGCCTTTCTACCTGTACCTCTGTGGTTACTGCTGTGTGAGGGCCTGAACTCAGGAGCCTGACTGAAGCTTTAAACCTTGCTCCTTATTCTTACTCTAGAATAGCGATTCTCACAGGGGTCACCAAAGACAACTAGAAAATACAGATATTTACATTATGATTATAACAGTAGCAGAATTACAGCTATGTAGTTTTTGGTATGGAGTCACCACAACATGATGAACTGTGTTAAAGGATTGCAGCATTAGGAAGATTGAGAACCACTGCTCTAGAACAACAAGTCAGCATAGCCCTACTGCTGTGGAAGGCAATACTTGCTGTATGTAGCATGAAGCAGCAGCTAACCCACTGTGTTTGCAGAAAGAGTAGAGGCTGGAAGGACACTGTGTTAGACTTGGTGTGTGGGGCCATTACCTTCACCTGATGCTTTGACAAGCAGGTGTTTGGTAGGGACCAGGTATCTGAGGAAGGCTTAGTGGATGAAGGCTTTGCTTCAGCCTGTGTAGCCTCAGGGCTTTCTGCCTTGAGTAGTACCTGTCCCAAATTGAAGTATTAAAGCACTTTTAGAACCACTTATAGCATCAGTTGGGTTTTGGTTTCTGAACTTGACTAGTTCTCTAAATGCCCTTAGGTTGTTCTTCAGGTCCCTCAGAAACTGGGAGTCAAGGAGAGCCAGCAGAGAATGACCTATCCAGGAGGTAGGAGGAACCTGTGACTACCACCCAGTCCCAGGTAGTCAGGAGTCAGAAGCTTTAAAGCAAATATACTGTTCCTCACCTGGTTGGGTTGTCTCCCCTCACTGTTGTCAGGTGCTGAGGGAAGCAGGTGAGAGAGCATTCCCATTTCTAGAGCTAGTGCCTCAAGAGTACCCAGGGCTCACTCATATCAACAAGGGTACTGCCAGCCAGTGCCTGTCAGTGGGTGAGATGGGCATGTAGTCTGAAGCTACCGTCCAACCTGAGTGCTGTCTAGGTGGTATGGGGTCTATTTCTCGTCTGATTTAGTACCTACTGTGTGGGGGACTTGGCCTGGCAGATTTGTGACTTTAGTGGAAATCCTCTGACTTCCTTATGGCTTTACTCACATCTCCTCAGGGCTTTAACAAGGCCAGGGAATACCTGTTGTAAGAGGGCCACTTGTTTGTTCCTGGCTACTCAGCCCTGAAATAACCACACAGAAAGTGTATTAATTAAATCACTGCTTGGTCTATTAGTTCTAGCTTCTCATTAGCTAGCTCTTACATCTTAATTTAACCCATTTCTGTTATTTTATACTAAACCACAAAGCTTGTGGTTTACCAGCAAGGTTCCAGCATGTCTGTCTCCAGCGCAGCTACATGGCTTCTCCCTGACTCCACCTTCTTTCTCCCAGCATTCAGTTTAGTTTTCCCTGCCTACCTCTTCTGCCCTGCCAGGTCCAAGACAGATTCTTTATTAACCAATGGTATTTACAACATATAGAGGGGAATCACACTTGAAATACCCCTAGAGATAGGTGCTGGGATTGCCCACTTAAGAAGGGTTACTGAACCCCCAACCTGGTCTGGATATTTAGCACCTCCTACATAGCCTGATTGATTTGCCAACTGTGCTGCCTGGCACCTAGTAATTGGCAGAATGGTGCTGCTGAAGGAGGGAAGAACACGTGACAGCCAGGACAGGCAGTTGGCTCTTGTGGGACAGTATGCCTCCATTCAGTGACTATATCTAGCCAGGTTTCTTTGGGAGCTGCTTACCCTGGCTGTGGGCCTGCACATGATAGGCTTTACAGGCTTGCTGCACACTCTACAACAGCAGACCCCACAGGAGCTTACCAGTGAGTAGAATCTGTATATGAGGTTCAGTGGCCTCACAAGGAGAGTAGGGTGTGATGCATAAGAGACTGTATCATTGAACTGGACCTGTTATAGTGGGGTAGAGAATACCACAGATGGCAGGCAGTCGGACACTCCCTGTGCTCTGGTGACACCTGAGTGGGTGGGCTGAGATGGGAGGGGTCAAACCATAATCTTGGCTCTTGTCTCTTAACATGTGGTCTCTCTCTGACCTGCATTTTTCCTGTAAAATGAGAGTGAATCATTATCCTTGCCTCACTGAGGGTAGAGACAAGTCAGTCTGAAGTGGACCCTACACAGTGTCTAGCACCTGGGAAGTCAGCAGAAGAAGTTAGGTTGCCATTTTTCCTTGTTGCATTGTTACTGTTTAAAGACAAAGAACAAAGGCTACAGGAAGGGCACTGGGTCCTGCTTATGTGTTGACACAGAGGGAGAAGAATCTGAGCCAGGAAGCCTGGAGGGCACTGCCACTCCCAGGTGGAAATGGGGTCAGGTCTGGCCATTTGGAGAGGTGGCACTGAGACACACATTTTCTTGGAAATGTGAGTTTCTCTGTCTTGATTAGCTGTTCTCTGGTGGTCCGTGGTGCTACCGTGGGGTTTTGGCTGGACTGGACCTGGTGGGTGTTCACAATGGGGACAATATTGGTTTCTTTGCCCACCTCTGAAGAGTGAAGGTTGGTGGTCATGGCACTTCTGAGAACTGGGTACTCACTGCAGCAATCAGAGTCATGGGGAAATCAGTGATGTCTGGCTGTGCCATGTGTCTGTCATGGACTTCTAGGGCCACCATATTTTATGGTTGACTAAATGCTAGGGTCATTGGTCCATGGGTGTTTATAATTGACTTCTTTCCTGTGTGATCTATATATCATGAGGAACAAGAGGCTTTGAGAGCAGTCTGCTTGCTGGATCAGCTTCTGTTTTACTGGATGGGCACTCTGGTCTTAAGTACGTTTCCTAGGAATGTAGCAGGGCCTTGTATTCTCTAGCTAAGTATTCCCTGTCTCTCTAGATGACTGTGTGAGAAACCCCAACGGTATAGGCTCTGCTGCCATCTGGGTGCTCACCAGGAGCCTTTGGAGCTCACATTTCTGCTTATACAGGATCTAGCATTACTGCTCTGGTCCTGGAGCCCTCAGCAGAACTGGGTAGGAAGCCTGTTCTGTCTATGCCCACGATACCCCCTGTGCAGTAAAACTGCTGTCTGGCAATACTGGGTGGGATCCACAGCTGCCTTTTCCCAGTAGGCTCCTTCCTGTCCTAGGTATTCTATAGGTTGAGTGTCTCAACTGTGTGCACTAGTGCTCAGTGTTCCAGGCAGGCAGTGGTTTCAGCCCTTGCCTGGGGCATGTGTTGGAGTGATGCACAAAGCAGCAGCAGAGTGGTTCAATTGGGACAGCTACTGGTTCATTCACCTGTGTCTACCTCTTTTTACACAAGTTAATACACATTGAGGTTCCTGGCCAGTCTAGGAACACAGAGATTTTGCCTTGTCTGTCCAGTGAGAGGCTGCAATTGCTTGCCACTCAGGAACTGTGATGTTGGGCTGTTTTGATGGATCTGGGTATCTTTCACTATACCTGTTATATTGGTCCTTAGCTGCTAGATGGTGATTGTCTCTGCTTTGACTCCAGTACAGGTCCTGGTTATAGAGACAGGTGTGACGATGAAGACCTCAGTAGTTGTTTCCACAGTGACTGGGAAAGAGGGCAGCATTGTCAGTCCTGGGGGTGATGATGGAGGTGTTGTGCTCAGGTGTGGGCTGTGCCCACAGATACAGTGAGGTAGAGAGTTGGGTCATTCCAGTGATGCTGTTGTCCTGCTCTGCCTCAGAAAGATGAATGCCTCTTGACTTGGTGATTCCTAAGTCAGTCTGCCTTGCCCACGGACCAACTGCTGCATTTTAGCTAATAGTCCAAAAGTGAGATTAGGTGGTACCTACAGCTGTCCTAGGTCTCTGTTGGCTCTGTATCATTTAAGTAAAGGACCAAGCAGATGAAGGTAGAAACCCCTTAGTCCTGCACTTCTGAAGCTGCTGTCCCTACCAAGTGTGGCTGACAGAGACATTAATATTGGTATGGTCTTGTCTCCTCTTGTACTTATAATTTTTTTCTTATTAATGAATTAACTTACTTATTGTATGTGTTTGGGTATGTTACCTGCATGTTTGTCAGTGTACCATGTGTATGCCTGGTGCCTGGGGAGGCCAGAAGAGGACAACAGATCCTCTGGAAATAGATTTTCAGGTGATTATGAACTGCCATTAAGGCAGTCCTGGGGCAGATCCTCTAAGATTGGGACTCTAGATGTGGGAAGATCCCTGGGTTTGTATAGTGTCCTGCCAGCCCTGGGCTCAGTTAGATCTTCAAAGTTGGTAGTGAATTGACAACTTGTTACATTCAGGAACATGGACCAAAATGGTCCTATGTGACCTGAGATAATGCAGAGTGGGTTCCAGCCAAAGTAGTATTAACCTAAAACTTGACAGAGGAAACTATATAAGAAACCAAGTGCACTTCCTAGTAACCTGAGTGGCAAAGGATCAGTGAAGGGAAATAGGAAATATCTTTAGCCAGAAGATAACATGCACAGTATATGCCCAGACTTGCAGAATGCAGATAGACCAGAAGGTGGCTTGGAGGCTTGTATGTACAAGAGGAAAGTTGGGGTTCTGACTCACCGAGTTGCAGCACCAGCCAGAAAAGGTGAGAATGAAGGAGGATTAGGGCTTGGGTGAGGCAGTCAAGGCAGGAATAGACTCTCAGGGAGAACCAAGCTGGGGGACTTCGAGGCCAGAGGCTGACTCTGGAAACTGGAAGAAAGTAAAAAATCCCTGGATGTGAAGGAAGAAAGGAGAGATGTACAGACACTGGACTTGGTAGAGCATCTCACTGGAGCCTCTGAGGTCCACATGTAAGAAATTGACCAACCCCCTGTTACTGAAAGATGCACTGAAAGGTATGTTTAGGATGGTCTTTGACTGGTGCTCTGACTGTAGAAAGACTGGACTTTGAAGAAAATTATCAGCATTTTTTCACATTAGTTGGCTGTTGCTATTTTAGTTATCTGGGATTAAATAAAATATATTGACTAATTACTGGTTTCTTTTACTTGTTCACCCCCTTTCAAGACAAGGTCCCATTATGTGGTCCTGGCTGGCTTGGAATTTTCTATGTAGAACAGGCTAGCTCCAAGTTCACAAAAACCAGCCTGCCTTTGTCTCCTCAGTACTGGGATCAAAGATGTGTTCCACATCTGCAGCTTTTACTTTTTTAATGTGGCTTTTAAAAGTGTAACATTACACCTAGTGCTGCAGCTCATCGCACACTGCTTGGTGTGCAAACTCTTAGTCTTGGGGTAGAGCAAACAGATAGGTCACTACTTTGGCTACCTCCTCTTTCCTCATTCTGAAGGTCTCTGTTTACATGGGTGACAGGACAAGCTATGACAAGTTTTTGCAGTGACTGGAGCTGAAAGACAGCTCCATTGAGAATATAACTAACTTACCTCCTAGGTCAGAGTTGGACTCAGGTTCTCATTTACTTTGTGTCTGGTCTGTTCTGTGTTCAGGGAGCAAGAAGGTGCATTCCTTACGTCTCCATCTTCACCTTTCTGCCTAGATCTTGGGGCTTGGCCATTGGTGCTATTGTCTGATCTGTGTGCTTAGCGGTTAGCTCAGGAGGAACCCGAGGCTGATCCTGGTTCTACTCATATCTTAATTCCTTCTCCTTCTCTGGGTAAGGGTTGCACACCTGGACTGTCCTGCCACATCTCCTCAACTCTAGACACTGACTCCTGCCTTCACTCACCCACCGCCTTGAGCCATTAGCACTCCGTGAGGGCAGGTATGTGCACAGATCAGAACCTGTGAGAAAACTAAAGGGAACTTGCTGCTTGTTTACTAGGCGGATGTGGACCTGTTAGATCCCCTGCAGGAAGCTCCTCCCTCTGGGAGGCATTACAAGAGCCAGGGAGGTATTTGGGAGCTCTTCAGAAGTGAAAGCCTGTAAGTCTTAGGCCAATTGCCTGCCAGGGATGGAGAGCCTCCAGGAGTCCAAGTCATATTTTGCCCCAAGACCTTGCATGTCTGCCATGGGACTACCTCTTGGTCCTTGATTGCTACCTTTTTCTAATGGGAGCTCTAGTGTCTTCAACTGTGTGTGTATGGGTGTGGGTAATGCAAGAAAGTGCCGCTTCTAGATTTGTCATGGTCTGCACACACCCAAGGTAAGTGTTTCCACAGCTGTTGTTCAGGAAGTGTGGTGGATGTAACTGGCTACATTAAGTTGTGTCCTGAGGTTGGTGGGGGTGGAGGGCTCAGAAGGGTTTTTTTCTCCTGTGGAAGCTGCTTGTGAGGAAGGAAGTGGCTATGGCCTCATTACAAGGCTAGCTCCAAAGACAGACCAGGCAGGGCTTTCAGGTCTGTAATGAGCTAATTATGCTGGCAAAAGAGTTACTAAATGGATGTCCTGCGTCCAGGAGAGTTGTGTCAAGGTGTTTGGTACAGTGGAAGGGTGACCCTGAGAGGGTTTTGGGCCTGCCCTCCTTTTTTCCTTCTCCTCTCCTTCTTGATGCAGTGCCACCCTTTCTAGTCATGTCCAGATCATATCTGCATGGGACTCTCATGGAGCCCAAGAAGCTGAAGGACACAGCCCTTAACGTGAATGTTGCCCAGGCCACAGAATCAGAGGGTGGTGTTGATGACATCAGCTTGTGGCTCAGTTCCTGCTCTGCTGTCTGTAGCTCTCTCTTCCTGTCCAAGCTTTTGATGTACTTTATTTCTGTATGTGGTGCTGGGAAGCAAACTCGGGGCCTCACAATGTGGGCAGGTACTTTACCACTGAGCTATACATTCTCCCAACCCTCTGCTGAAACATATCGAAGTCTTAGTATTCTCGTGTAAGTATTTCATTGTACATCTCTGAAAGATGAAGAGTGGTTTTTGTTTTGTTTTAAGATAGGGTCTCAATTTGTCACCCAGCTTGACTTATAACTCCTAATCCTCCTGTCTCTGCCTCCTAAGTGCTGGGGTTGAAGATGTATGCCACCACTCTAGTCACAGAGAGTCTTCTCGCAGTGTCCACTTCTTCCCAAGAACCTCACACATATCTACCCCTTTACTTTCCCTCCTCCAGCTTTTCACTTCTTTTTCTTTCCCTTTACTCATCCCTCCCATGTTCACTCCCTTCTTGCCTCCCTTCACTCTGAGACCCAGATAAATCCCATAGGTGGCTCTCTTGGTGTTGCCAGGTGCCATATGAGCTGTAGGAGCACCTTTGTACTTTTCTGTTGAGGAAACTGGTTTTGCTGTGTGACTGCCATCTGTACTATGCCCTTCACAATATTTCTCTTTGCTTGGGCAAACTGTCCATAGGTATCTTGACAAAGGCCCATACTCCTTCACTTCCTCAGTTAATGGTGATGCTGTCGAGCACTGGTCATTGGCAGGTCTTTGGATGCCACAGGATGTTTCCTTTGTCTGCTTTTCTCACTAGGTAGACATCTATAAAGAAGTGGCTCTTGTAGCTGCCTGGCGCCCCCAAGAAAGTCAAGTACATGTTGTCTTTTCAGTTTTCCAGCTCACATAATGAAGGTTCTGACCTAAATGCCTTTCAGAAGTGCCAGTTTAAGGTTCATATATCTGTAAGCATTCTTAGTCACCTGTTATGGCTCTCACTTTGTGATCTCCTGCTCAGCTCCAGTGCCTACTAGAGCCCTCGTGTGTGTCCCTTGGCCCTGCCTGAGTTCCCTGCTGCTGTCTTCAATCTGCAAGGTGGTCACAGAATGTTTCTTAAGCCTTGGCTCAGTGCTGTAGGGTGCAGGTAATGCATGTAGTAGATAGACATCATCAAGGCTCATCACTTAACCCTCCCTGAAAATGGAAACCTGAAACAGGGAAACTTGGGAGGTATAGGAAGGAAAACAAGCTAGATATATTTTTTCAAGACAAGTGAAGGCTACCTGTGAGGGACTTCAGACACCTTGGCAAGAACTAAAACAACAGACTTCATGGGTTCAGCATGACCAGGTATGCATTTTTGCAAATCCACTGTGTTAAGTGTGGCTTGTTGGGGCTGTGATCACATTCTACACACCTACTGTAGAGGCAGTCTCTCATTGTTCACTATGGCTTGAGATACCTAGGCAGGGAGATGTCAGTTGGGTAGTGAGCATAGGATAGGTCAAGCCATTGTCCTAAAGCAAGAGTAAGATGAGCAGGGGTGAGGTAGAGAAGTGGGACCTAAGAAGGCCTGCATGATCAGAAGTAGGATGCAGAGATGGAAGCTAAGCACTAGCAGGTGATGATAGTGCTTCATAGGTGTATGCCTCTGCAAACGAACTGGCTACTGATACAGAGGTGACTTGTTGGGTTAGGCTTTCCTTGAGGATAGGACAGGGTTGGCCCTGTCAAAGTAGCTAGTACTTGACATCCTCTGTCTGGCAGCTGGAAGATTCCTCTTCAGGTAACTATTCAGAGGTCGTCGCCCAGACAAGTCCCCTCTGCGAGGGTTCTATTAGATTTGAAACACTACCTCAGTCTGTCCAGAAACCCTTCAAGTATTGATGGCCTTTCCATTTCCAGGTCCAGGTCGAGCCAAGGGTGTCCAGCTATTGCCAGATTTCTAGAAAAAATGCTGTACTCTGCTCACTTTAACACACCTGACCCATTTTGTCCTCACATAACTAGTGGGGAGGTGAATCACGGAGGTTGATGAGCCCAGGAATTCTGGTTTTACAGAGCCCATCTGGTCTGCATGGAGGACTTCAGAAGAACATTCAGGCAGTATCCAAGAAATGGCTAACCCAACCTTATTTTTTCTGCCTGTGGTCTTCAGTTCTTTGAAGGCCTTAAAGGATTGTAGGCCCTGGACACCAGACCAGGGTGACTCATGTGGAACTAACCAAAGCTGATTGAAAAGGACTATTTGTCCACATGTCAGCATGTCCCATCCGTTTATGTGTCACCCCACCACCACATCAGGATGTAGTTGCTGGCAGGCTAGGCTGGGCCCTGTTTCCACTAGAGGGCACTCTTGATCACTGAGGACCCCCACAGTGATTCTGTTCAGTACAAAGAACAGTTACTCTATGGCTTAACTACCAGAATGTGACTTTTCTATGTGGTTGGTGGCCTCCCCTGAGTTGCTGTGGGGTTAATGAGAGAAGGCTGAAGGAAGCTCTGCATAGTGAGAACATATCCAATACCAAACGTGGACCTGGCATTGGAGTCAACACCTGGTGTGTTTGTACACATGTGCACATGTGACTCAGGAGCGATGCCCCAAGACCTGTGCTTTATCCCAGAAGTGGTGGGAGAGTCTGAGTGCTCACTTGTGCCAGCTTAGGGTGACATTGGTATTTTCATCTCTGACATTTCAGTGGGTGAAAGAGATTATTCTCATTGGGTCACTTTGGCCTTGTTTTATTTTGACCCACCATCCTCTTTGCTTATATTTTGTTTGGTTCCAGGATGCCTGTGACCACTCCTACATCTCAAGAACAGTCAGGATAGTCATGGAGAACATGCCCATTCTATCTGTGTCTGGTTCTTACCTGAGTTCTGGGCTCTGTTAAGCAGGCACAGTCCTTGGCTCATCACGGAATGGCATTTAGGTGGCTTTTTCTGAAGGGAGCACCCAGAGGTAGGGCTTATAGTTTACTACATCATTGATGCTATTTAGATAGCAACCATACTTAAAGATTATGGTCTGCTATTACCCCCTCTCACTGAGTGCCCTGGGTTTGAGTCATGTCACTGCCAGAATTGGGATTGGTGGCTCTGCACTAGAGGAAGAGGGAGCTTTTGAACCACAAACCCACCTGAAAGTGGTTGTAGGATTTTGTGTGTGATAGACATGAGATAGGTACACAGTAGTAGCCTATGGTGGGTTTGCTCATCAACAGTGTGCTGGTTTGCTGCATCCTCCCCTGTGTATATTCGAGAGACAATGATTGGCAGCCCTGCCAAGTGGATAGAGAACACATTTGCGTGTCAGAGCTATAATCTTGGTCCTAGGTTACTAGGGCAAATCACTATGCAAACAGTATATCAGAGTTTTGATTTCATTTTATTTTCTTTCTTTGTTTCTTTTTTCCCTTTTGGTGCTGGGGTATGGGGTGGGTGGGATCCACGGCCTTGTGCAAACTGGGAAAGTATCCTATATCTGAGCCCAAGTACATCAGTTCTGAAACCTTAAACCAGGACTCTGATATGGTCCACAAAATTGGACAAGGTGGAGACCCTGACCTTAAGGGTCACAGTAGTGGCACTTATTATGGGATAGGCCCGGAGCAAAGCCTCTGCCTTAGGTCTGTTTGCTGACTGGGAAGTGGGGCAGGTGTGGAGCCAACCCACCTGCTATGGGAGTCTGTATAACAGGTTTCCTCTAGATGTCTTAGAGTCTACCTGAGTGGGGATGGATGTTCCTGATGGCACAGCCTCCTCATTACACACACGTGACAAAGCAGACTTTTAGCCTTCATGAGGGGAAGGGCTATGTTGCTCTTTCTGGTATGTCATTCTGTAGTCAGCAATCAGTGCTTTGTTCAGTCTCGTTATTTGAATTGTTAAAAATCAGACTTTCTGGTCCATGGGTCTTCATGTTTTGCATGCTGAAGCATTCCACGAGGTGGCTTCTAAGTAGGGAATTCCTGGCCTGCTGTAATGGAAGATAGTGATAGCCATTGTCTTTAGTTGTTTGTTCTTTTCTTTTGTTTGTTGACCTTTTGCTCTTCCCACCCTACTTGTGTATTTTTTCTTCCTTGTATTGCAGTTTTTGGGTGGAGTAGACATCTCTTTGATGTTGATTTGCAAACATTTAAACCTATGGAATTGTCCCCCTGCTTCTTGGGCCCTTCTCTAGGATGCAGGTGATAACGTATAGACCAGGCAGGATAAGGAGGACAGCATTCCTGGGTAACCTTGGAAAGAGTCATAGAGACCTTCAGAATGGAAGTGGGGGTCTTCTGGACAGAGGACATGGCAAATGCTGGGGCTTGAAGAAAGCCTGTCTGTGCTAGCACATATATGTCAATGGTAGGTCTTAGAGAGCTTTGGGAGTCCGAGTCAGAGCAAGATAGCCACTACTCTGTTTTAATATGCTAATGTTAGTAATGCACAGGCAGTACTGTTTGTTTTCTGTCATTTCTGCCCTTCTACTTTCTGCAGTGGATGCCAAAGCATGGAGGCCCTCACCAGAGGGCAGCTTCTTGGACTCAGGAATGGAGAGCTGAATAAGCCTATTATAAATTTCCCACCCAGGTAATAGTGTGTTACATCAGTAGGAAAAGGAACAAGATGGGCTTTGGAGATGTATCCAAGAGTGACTTGAGCAAGCTTGGCTTTGAGAAGGCTTTCTCTGTCTGGCTAAGGGCCAAGACTGGGCCAGGGGCAGCGAGGTGGTGACTGCTAAATTGCCCTATCATGTCTGGCTGGTGAGGTGGCTAGCAGTGTTATCAGGCCCTTTTCATGGGTGCTGTATGCCAAGAGTCTCCCTTGGAAGCCACAGCCTCTCTGCTCGGTTGCTGCCTCCTTGAAGAATGTGAAGGATAGTCCTGGTACCTGCCCTGCTGTTCTTCTCACTTTCAGAAATTAGGCAACTCCCACATCTAATGCCTCCCCTCCATCTTTAAAGACAACACTATTTCTAATTAGAGAGGAATGTGCCTTTGAGGGTACAGCCTGTCTGTCTGGTGACCTGCAGCTAGTGGTCAGCGAAGGACCTTTTTAGAGGCCAGCCTCCTGTCCACCCAGTCTTTCCCTGTACAAAATGACCAAGACTGGTAGAGCCCTGACATGGCCTCCTGGTTCTCCTTGGACATCTCACCTGGTATTTGTGACATAACTGAGCTAACCTCTCAGATCTTAGAATCCACTTGGTGGTTTGTGACACCACTTTAGAGCTATAGGCCAGGCACAGTCCGTGAAGGGGTATATATCGTCCTGTGTGATTGAAGCTGCACTTCTGCAGCAGTGGGCCTGGGTCATGTTTCTGATGGGATAAGGCAGTAACCAGTTCTCAGTGGAACCCCTTGTATTGGAATCCCCTGCATTCCCTTCTGGAGATGCCTCTTATCTTTCCATGGGGGTGCTCTTTCATTTTCCTCTAATAGGCAGTTTCTCTGTATTTCTCTCTGAAAGTCCTACTTCTCTGTATTTCAGATTTTTCTTTTGGAAAAAATAAAAACTACCCAAACCCTATTGATTTTCAGTTTTTTTGGTTTGAGTACTACAGTAAGGCCACTGTGGGGGCTTCCTTGCCTGGCATGTAATGTGGAAGGACAGGGCTGGAGGGGCCTTATAACCCAATACTTAGGGAGCAGGCACCTGGCAGGCTCCGAGCAGCTCTATCCATCTAGCCAGTTGTGCCAGAGCTGCTGCCTCCCTCTTGGGCTCTCTGCCTCCTTCCCGTGTACTGAGCCAGGCTAAATTTTGCAGCTGAGGTTTTTATACCACCAGGCAGGGAGGAGCAGCTTGGCAGGGTTGGCCATCACTCTTTCCTGGCTGCCTGTGCTCAGGGCCTGGCTTGGTGACATGCCAAGGGTGTGTGATAGGCAGGATGTTACAGTCTTCCTGCTGTGAGTGGACTTTGCTTTAGAACCTACAAGCTCCTGGAAATAGTGAGCAGTCAGCTTAGTGGGTGTAGAACCCACTTGTGATTGTAGGTGAGCCTAGAGCTGGTTCTGTGCCTCTCCAGTATAGGGCATGCTTTAGCCATGAACACAAGTCTTCCTTCCATCCTAGACCTCCTTCCCACTTTGCCATGTCTGTGAGTGTAGGGCATCAGAAGGGAAGAGATGTGGAAGCCTCTTAACACCCTTGCCCTTTTGTTGGTAGCTAGGCCAGACAGGATGACTGTAGTCTCCAACAGCCTCTGGTTTTTAATTTTCTGGTTTTGGTGGGACATGAGCTTGAAACAGAAGGATTTGGGTAACATGATGGTGCATTTCTCTGCCTTCTAAATTTGTCGTAGAATTCTGGCCTTCCTCCTCTTCCCTCTTGATTGTGCCAGGCAGTACTTTCTTTCCAGCCTTACTTGGCTGCTACTTCCTCACAATCAGTGCCTCACCTTTTAGGAGGGTGTTTGACCTCTAACTTGGACCCTGTGAGTCTTCTGCTTGCTGCCGTGGAGGTGGGACTCTTCCTAATTTCTTCTGGCTGAGTTGTGTCAGTTTTCAAGGCACATAGGGGGTTCCACTTGGCTTCCTCTTGGAGCTGAGGTACCCTGGCTTGTTGCCTACTCCTTTATGTATTTTACATTGGCTTAGCCTGTCCAGGTCCCAGGTTGACAACTGTGGGAGACTTCTCCTGACTTGGGAAAGGATGTCCCTGTCCTTGTATTTCTCAGTTCAACATGTGAAAAAAAATAGGTGCTGAGTTCCAGCATCACTGACTGGCTTGTGGGAACAGTGGTGGGTTTAAAAGGGCAGAGCTCTTAGTTGTTTCTCCTCTGTAGCCCAGAGAAGGAGCAGGATATCTCATTTGAGTAGTAGTTACTTGTCTCCTGAGCCAAGCACAAGATTCCTGGTGAAGGGCTTTGGAGTCCTGGCACAGGAGCATCACTCTGGCCACATGGATGTGCACTTGTCTCCTTGGAGGTAGTCAAGGAAAAAGGCTTCAGTGCTTATAGTGCCAGTATAGAAAACCGTGTAGAACATCCTTGGAGTGTAAGGCTGGGTCAGATCCAAGTGTAAGGGAGCCTCAGACAGTTTCCTCTCCCCTGGTAGAAGATACTGGTAAGTAAGCTAGTTCTAAAAGCTCTCCCTGTGTCTCCCTCTAGCCTGAATGGCAGCTCCTCTTCTTGTGACTTTTAGGATGTTAGTAAACAGTTGAGGCTTTTCTTAGGTTGCTTCTGGGCCATGTCCGTCAGTGGGACAGTGACTTCTCACTCAGGAGCTAGCTCAGTTGTTTTGAGAGTTAGTGTTTGGATACAGGATGTCCCATCCACCCCCTGGGGCATGTTTACATTGGAGGGTGTCTTAGTTTAGGGTTTCTGTTGCTGTGAAGAGACACCTTGACCGGCAGCTCTTATAAAGGAAAGACATTTAGTTGGGGTGGCTTACGTTTTCAAAGAGTCCATTTATCATCATGGTATGACATGATAACTCGCAGGCTGCAAATTAAGGCATATGCTTGGGCATACACACTGACAAACCCATGTTGCCATGAGCCACACACCAGAAGACAATATAGAGTAGTAAGAATTTCTGGAACCATTCTTAGCTTCACCCTCAGCCACTGCCCACCTGCCTTCAGTACTTCATTTGTTTTTGCTAAAATGTCATAGAAAGGGACTTTTAGGTTGCCTTGGTTTTGATGCCTCAGCTTGGGCTGTGCAGTTGGCACTTATTTTGCACTTTATGCCCGTGGTTGCTGTAAGCCTACTGGGAGGCATGTTGAGGTGCTCTTCCCTCTGCATGGGTAAACTGACCATATCCATTGATCTGGGGCCTTGTGCTTCTTGTGTCAGTTGTACACAAATGAAAAAATAGGCCAACAAAATTTGTCCATTGACGCTGTCAGTGGTGAGTTCTCTTTAGCAGGAAAGTTGACAGAAACCTAGACAGTCATGCACATGGGGGTGAGAAGTAAGAGCATGTCCATAGTGCCACTGTGTAAAAAGCTGAATGAGGAAATTGGTCAGCAGCACAGTTTATACACTCATGACACCACCTCATTCCCACTGTTACCTTAGGTGTTGTAGTGGTCAGGATGAAGCAGGTGATATACTTCCCCTTGGGCCTTACTGATGGGGTGATGGGACAGGGCAGATAGTTTGCAACTCCCGAGTGTGTGACTGTAGTGAGGGAAGTGAGGAAAACACTTGAGAGAAAATGGTTCAGAGTCTGTTCTGAGGGAGCCTTCACAAAGCCCTCAGAGCAAAATAATTTGGGGTCCTGACCTGGCTCTGTGACATGTCGAGAGCCTGAGAGGGAAGGACACGCATGGATGTACACAAGGGCTGAGTACAGCTTTGCACACAGCTTTGTCATGTATAGCCCTCCCTGAACACCACATGGAAGAAAGGGAACAATAGATCCTGTTCTGTTAGGCAACACTTGAGAAAAAAGATTATAATGGGACTGGTTGATTCTCCAGATGGTTGGAGGCCTGCCATGGACATGTGTCAACTGCCCTATTCTGTGTGTTAGGAATTTGAGAAATTGGGTGTGTGATAGTTGTAACTGTCTACTTGAATCAATCTAGATTCACTTGGGAAAAGAGTCAAATGAGGGGTTCTCTAGATCAGGGTGGCCCATGAGCAGATCTGTAGGGGATTATTTTGATTATCTTAGTTGAGGTGAGCAGACCGTTCCTTGGGTTTGGATCCTGGACTGTGTCAGAATGGAGAAAGTGAACTAACCAGTTAATAGTGCATATATTCAGTCTCTCTGTTCTTTACTGGATATGACTAGGTGCTTGACTTCCTCCACAGTGATGGACTGAAACCAGGTAAACCAAATAAACCCTTTCTCCTGTATCTTAGGGTTTCTGTTGCTGTAAAGAGACACCATGACCACAGCAACTCTTATAAAAGAAAATATTTAATTGGTGTTGCTTCCATTCTAAGGGGTTCAGTCCATTACCATGGTGCTGGAGAAGGAGCTGATGGTCTGGGGTATTGGGCATGGCTTGACCATATAAGAGACCTCAAAGCCTACCCCTACAGTGACACACTCCTCCAACAAGGCCATACTTATTGTGACAAAGCCACACCTCCCAATAGTGCCATTCTCTTTGGAGGCCATTTTCTTTGACACCACATGCTGTAAATTTGTTTTTGTCCAGTATTTTATCACAGCAACAGGATAGGAAACTAGGACAAGAGGTCTCTGTGTTTCTTTTTGTTTTCTGAGACGGTTTCTCTGTGTAGCACTAGTTGTCCTGGAACTTACTCTGTAGACCAGGCTAGCCTCAAACTTAGAGATCTGCCTGCCTCTGCCTTCTGAGTGCATGCGCCACCGCCCATCACCAGGCCATGGGTCTTTTTTATTTTAAACACCCACTGTGGGTATGGAAATACCCGCTCTGATGTTCTTATGGGGTTAGGAAGATCCACTGAGATGGAAGGGTGCTATGCATGCACTTCTGACAGGCAGATGTTCCTCTTCAGTGCTAGCTCTATGTCAGCTATTATTGATAAAAGAAAAAGAAGGTCTTTGTCCCCATTTCCAAGTTTTCCTTCCTGAACTTTGTTTGGAGTCAGTGGTTGTACAATGTCTATAAGACTGCCGACCGTGTCAGAGTCCTCACACTTCCTCTTTGGGTCAGATGCTAGAAAGAGTCTTCTCATTTGGTGTGAGCAGCTCCTTCCTGGGCAGTCTTGCTGAGCACCCCCTTCCAGGTGTCTGCTGTCATCAGAAGTCATCTGGGGGTCCTGGGACCCAAGTGCACAAGCAGTGCATGTTTGCTCTGAAAAGAGGACAGCTTTCCCCATTGGTTATTTTTCAGTGACTTCATTTTTTTTTTTTTTTCCTACCAAGGCCAGTCTTGAGAGGAAAGCAGTCTATTCACTTTCCAGGGGTCTCATGTGAGCTCTCCACTCTTCCAGTAGCCTGGAGGGCTTTGATGGGAGCTAAGGTGTTTGTGGTCATTTCTTTCTTTCTTTCTTCTCTTCTCTTCTCTTCTCTTCTCTTCTCTTCTCTTCTCTTCTCTTCTCTTCTCTTCTCTTCTCCTCTCTTTTCTTTTCTTTCTTTCTAGATGAGATGTAGCTGAGTTTTAAAATTATTTTTTAGATTTTTTAAAAATCTTGTATGTATGTATGACTTTTCCCTCATATGTATATTTCTCCATCATTGGTATGCCTGGTGCCCAGAAGAACAGGGCATTGGATCTCCCTGGAACTAGAGTTACAGGCAGCTGTGAGCTACCATATGGGTACTGGGAATGAATTTAGGTCCTCTGTAAGATCAACAAGTATTCTTACCTGCTAAGCCATCTCTTCAGTCTTATGCCAATTCTTGTGTTACCTGGCACATGAAGTAGTCCCAAGGAGTGGCCTGTCCTAGAATTTCACCCTGTAGTTTGTATAAAGTTGTCAGAAAGCAACTGTTTGGTGTCCTTGCCTGACCCCTGCACAGAGTAGTCCTTCCCTACCCAGTCCAGCCTGAGTTACTCAGGGATTAGCAACTAGTTGACAGCAGGGTTTGGGTCTGACCCAGGAGCCTCTATGTAAAGGATACCATCTAGCATAGCAGGTGTGAAGCCCTATATTCTGAAGTTCCATGGGACTCTACAATTTCTGCTGTAGTCATATTGGCTATTTCCACCCTTCCATTTATTCAGGCTGCCCATTCCCCCTAAAGAGAGCTGACAGGTTCAAGCTCCTTAGTGGGATGGTTTTCTGCTACCTAGAATCTCTTAGTGTAGTCACATAGGGTGGATGAGATACTTGCATGCAGGTGAAATTGGAGGCATAGAGAAGACTTGAGGGGTGGGGATCTTAGAGAGCCCTCCTTCTCCAGCAGGAGAGATACCGCCACCATTGTGGTTTTGAACCTTGTGGCATACCAAGAAAAGGCTCTGCATTTCTGGAACAGAGACTCTCACTGTTACTCACAGCCTCAGGCTCCCGGGTTCTGGAGGATCTGGAGGAGTGCTTGCCAGGAGACTGGGACAATGTGCTCTTCCCCCCAGGAGCTCTTAACTCTCTGGCAGTGGGCAGGCTGTGTTCCTTCTGCCCAGCCTTGGCTCTCTGGTTGCACTGCCTGGGAGTTGCCTCCAGTCCTTTGCAGGCTCACCATAACTGTGCGGAGGATAATAGACTACTACTGTTGGTCACTCTGGATTTCTAAGTCTTTTCCTCAGGTGTGTGATTTATGAAACATCACTCTTTCAACCTGACCAGGTGTGCTCCCAGCAGACTGGGGCATGATGTGCCTCTGCTTTTTCCAGGCTAAGGTTGCTTGGCTAGTGGGAGCAATATGTTTGGAGGCCACATTTGCTTTGCTTGGGGACAGCAGGGCACTGAGATGACAACTTTGTTACAGAATCTGTGCTCCTGGCCAAAGTGGAGTCAGGAGCTTCTCAATCATGATGTTGCCTCAGGTATATAAGCTGAATGCAGGTGTGAACATGAGGGTACTTACTTATGGGCACCTCTTCTGTGGGTAGGGGTTTCCACGTGGGCATCTGCTGCACCTGAATCTGCAGTGTGGGAATACTTTATGATGACATCTGCTTGTTAGCTACTCATTCAAAACAGCAGTCATCTGGATGCTAAGCCCTGAGTCTCAGGAGAAAGCTCCCTGGGGCATTGTTCAGCTGACAGGTGCAGGTCTGTCTCCATTTCTTCTGGGGCCAGGGGAGGACAAGGCTAAAGCCAAGGCTGATGCCTCTACATCGGGATGTCACCTGAGGTAATAGTTTCTGTTTCTGTTTTTTTTTTGTTTGTTTGTTTTTCAAGACAGGGTTTCTCTGTGTAACTTTGTGGCATGTCCTGGAACTTGATTTTGTAGACCAGGCTGCCCTTGAACTCACAGAGATCTGCCTCCCAAGTGCTGGGATTAAAGACATGCACCACCACTGCCATGCTGCAGTAATGTTTCTACTGTGTGATTATCTAGGATGTCTGAGTGTCCTTGGATCTCTTGATCCTTCTGCCTCTCACTCAGGGCAGTCTAGCTTTGCCCCATAGTGCCAGTGAAATCTCTCTTCTCCTGATTATATCCTACAGGGGCTTTCTGGATCTTCAACCTCACCTCAGTCTCTAGAGGTTCCTTCCCTATATGCAAACTTTCCCCTTTACCCCTCCTCTGACTCTTCCCAAGACTCTTGCCCCTGGTCTTTTCCCACTTGCTTGTGTAAAAGCCTGTTAGAGTTAAACCCTCAATATAGGCTGATTGCCCAGTCTAACCAGACTGGACTGGTTAAACTTTTGAAGAAAGGACCTGGGATCTGGGCATGGGATGGAAAGCCAGATGTCTCACACAAAGGGCTCTACATTCATGACACAAGGCCCTGCCTCAGTCTGTGGAGAACTGTGTTGTCCTCCTGCCTTGTGTGCCTGGGCACCAGAGGTTGCTGGTTAGAGTTCTCTGAATGGGCTAGTGCTGTTCCATGACAATCTCATTTCTGGAAGCATCTTTAGGAACTCAGATGCTTTGGAACCCCAAAGGCAGGAACAAGTGAAAGACTTTCTACTTGAAGATAGCTAACAAGATACTCTGTATGTCAGGGTCTGCAGTGTCTTGTGATTGTTCTTATTTTGAGACTAATCTCAGCACTGACTACTAAACGTTCTTCCCTCTAGTAGTCCCATCCCTGCTCCTGCTTGTGGGACCAGAGAACAGACTGTTCTATGGAATGGGCCTTCTATCCTGGGCCTGCGGGTCTTGGCTGGCTATGTAAAGCCATGTGTCTGCCAACTACAGTATCATGGCAATAGAACCCTGGAGGTCTTTTTCTGGGTGGCCACAGCAAAGAGATATCTCCATGTTTTCTGTCTCATTAGCTTGCCTGCCTCAAGAAACATTTCAGTTCTACTAAGTACCTTCATTATGTGTGTGGTGAAACCCTGAAAAGTGGCAGGAGACTCACTTGCCTCTCAGTTTTGCTTTTCTGAGATTTTTGCTTTATGGGGTGTATTTAACCTGCACTAGGGATTTTGCTTTGGAAAACAGCTATGTCTTCTATACCCAACTCCAGTCTAGTGCATAACAGCTTCCCCACTTGTCCAGAGGGTAAAGGTTTGTGTGTGTGGCTGTCAGGGAGACACACTGACTAGACTTGTGCTTCTTAGACTTCAAAACCCACCCCACACTGACACACTTCCTCCAATAAGGCCACACCTCCTAATAGTGTCCCTCTCGCTGAGCCAAGCATTCTAACACCTGAGTCTATGGGGCCCACACCTATTCAGATTACCACCCCAAGTCCATTTATTTCATACAAACACATGAGTCTATGGGGGCTGTTCCTATTCAGACTACCACCCCAAGTTCATTCATTTCATACAAACTTTAAAAAAGAAGTTTGTGTCTGTTTAAATGTTGGTGAGATTCTTTTTTCTCCTTTTAATTTAGTATTATTTGTATTTTGAAAAACTTTGCCTTTTCTGAGCTTGGCAAAGGCGCTGATTATTAAGGTTAGTTTCTCTTTAGTTCTCTGATGGATCTGGGTGTGAGGTAGGGCTTACCACTGTTTCTTACCAACACATTCCTTTCTCCACTGAATGATTTCATACCTTTGTTCTGTCATAGTTTTCATTTCTCTAGGTCACATGCCCAGGAGAGAAGTAGTTGAGTCACAAGGTAATTGTATTTTAAATTTTTAAAATACATTCAAATTGTTTGCTAGATTAGTTGGCCATTTTAGATTTCCTCCAATAATGCTTAAGGAATCTACTTCCTCCATGTTAGCACTTTGTTTTAGCTATGCTGATAGGTGCTGCTGTGGTCTGGATGTGGTTTGAGTATGCCCCCCAGAGCCTATATGTTGACTTTAATCTCCACTGTAAGACAGTCAGTCATCAGTGGAGACTTGATTCTTACCATGGTGTTCAGAGGCAGGAGCTTCAGTGGGTAAGTAGGGATAGAGGAATCTCTCAGATTGGAACCCTGACCAAGTAAGAGTAGAGGCCACACAGACATACTCTCCCCATCTCTTGCCATGTGATGCCCTATGACACCTTGGACTTCAGCTAGCAAAAGGCTAGAGAAATGGCTCAGTGGTTACAAGCACTGGCTGCTCTTCCAGAGTACTGGAGTTTGGTTTCCAACACCTACAAGGCAGTTCACAACCATTCAGGGAATCCTATGCCTTCTGGCCTCCATGGGTACAGATACACATGTGGTCATACATACAATCAAACACCTATACAAACAAAGTAATAAAAATAAAAAGGAGCTGGGTGGAGTTGGCTCACACCTTTAATTCCAGCACTTGGGAAACTGAAGCAGGTGGATCTCAGTGAGTTTGAGGCCAGCCTGGTCTACAAAACTAGTTCCAGGTCTGTTACACAGAGAAACCCCATCTCAAAAAACCAGATAGCTAAATAGCCAGCCAGCCAGATGAACATTTTAGGTTGTTTTTTTTTTGTTTTTTTTTTTTTTTTTTATG
>NW_026067909.1:10211371-10293075 GCF_014885135.2 Alexandromys fortis | reverse complement strand
TACATCTGCGTCCATCAGTTGCTGGATGAAGTTTCTATGATGACAATTAAGGTAGTCATCAATCTTTATTACAGGGGAAGTCCAGTTCAGATACCCCTCCACTATTGCTTAGGGTCTTAGCTGGGGTCATCCTTGTGGATTCGTGAGAATTTCCCTAGTCCTAGGTTTCTTGCTAGCCTCATAATGGCTCCTTCAATCAAGATATTTTTTTTTAATTTATTAAAGATTTCTGTCTCTTCCCCACCTCCGCCTCCCCTTTCCCTCCCCCAAGATATTTTTTTAAGGGTTTTTTTTTTCTTTTTTTGAGACAGGGTTTCTCTGTAGCTTTGGAGCCTGTCCTGGAACTAGCTCTTGTAGACCAGGCTGGCCTTGAACTCACAGAGATCCACCTGCCTCTGCCTCCCGAGTGCTGGGATTAAAGGCATGCACCACCACCTCCTGGCTCTTTTCAGGTTATTCTTAATAGTAAGACAGAATAAAGTGATACCGGTTGCTAGAAGCCATATTGGATGCTATCTCTCCCATCATCGATATCAAACTCATCGTCAGACCCTGGTGCTATCTCCAGAGCATGTTGGGCAAGTGCTTCTTCCTACTCCATGTTCCTCAATGTTTGTAGAAGCTGCTAGCCCAGACTTCTTGTTCTATCCCCATTAGTACGTGCTACCAGAGAACCAGAGACACCTGTGAAGAATATAAATTAGATCATGCCACTGCCCTGAGTAAAGCTGTTGATAATTTTCTGTCCTGATCCCCTTCCAGAACTTTGGGCTGGCCAGGTCCAGCCTCTTTCTGTGTCTCTACCATTACACACCACTGATGCCCCCTTTGGTTCTGGCCTTCTGTCTATTCTTTAGCTAGCTGGTTGGTTTGTTTTCCCTTCTCAGTGTCACTAGGGTCTCATTTCACAGTGTGACAGTTTGACTTACAGGTTTGTGTGTTCTTATTCATTTGTATACTGTTTTTTAAATTCTAAAAATTGACACATAATCAATTTGTGGGGTCCAGTTACTATCGTTGGCATCTCAGAATCTGTTTGCACTAGCATTCTTTCCTGGTCGTGGTTTGTTTTTCTGCTTCTTTACACATCCAGTACTTTTTAAAAAATACTACTCCCTGGAACTATATTATTCAAAAAGCTCAGTTTCTTATAATCAGACTACTCTCCAGGAGGTAGGAACAAGCTTATCAGCAATTACCTACTCACCTGTGGCTAAACAAAGCCTCTTCCTTCCTGAGAGAGGCTCTGTGCAGTGGAGGAGACCTTGCAGGTAACCCAGCCAAGACAGCTAGGACTCCTGGCTCAAAGACAAGTCATGTGGGGGACTCTTGGTGGGAAGTTAAGAGGGCCATCTGCCTTCCTTACCCCACAGCTTCTGTCTAACCCTGGGGAAAATATAAAACACCCAAGCCTGGTTCATACCTGTCACCTATATGGAGAAGTGCTGTAGAGCCTATCCCTTGATTGGCGGCAGCATGGGAGCTTGGCTCACCCAAACTATAGTGGAGTTTGTGGAGCAGAACCCCCCTATCAGTCCATATTGGCTACTCTGACACCACAGTGGAGTCCAGGATGAGATGGAGTGGGAGTACCACTCCCAGATACTTGATTTCTATGGCTGGGCAGTCTCCTGTGTACAGAAAGCCATAAAGAAGGTCTTGGCTACACAATTTGAGAGCACATGAAATGATGCAGATATTTCTGATGCCATAATGGCAGTGGTCCTGGCTGGTAGGCCTAACAAGCAGCCCTGTCCAGAGCCAGCTTTGTGCCCTTCAGATTCTCCAGAAGCCTGTTGACCTTTTCAAAGCTTGTCTGAAGCTCACCTGCAGAGTAGAAGCAGTTGTGCCCACTCCGGAGGGAACCTCATGGCCTGTTGATCCCTTTCCTGAGCATGCTTGCTGCAGAAGCCTTGCCTGCCTGCTGATTTCCGGGCTTTACTCCTCAGGACTGTATTCAACCCTAGGCCTAGGTGGCAAGGGAGGGCCTCCAGGTGTGACTTGGGCTTCTCTGGCAGGCCCCTCCTACTGCTGTCTGCCAGTTCTCCTCCCTTCTGGCTTTGTTGATCCCACCCTGCCCAGCCAGCTCTTCACCACTTTGAAAAAGCAGTTCAGGCACTCCCCTATTTCGCCAGCCTGGGCGGCCCTTGCTGTGTAAAGAGAGCAGCTGTTTGTCTCTCCTGTGGTCCTCATTGGCCTAGAGCAAGGGCGGAGGGCACTTCCGAGGGAGGGAGCCCAGAGCTGCATTGCCTGGCCTCCACTTTCCCTCACCAGCTCTGCACTCCCCACATCATGTTTGGAGAGCACTGCAGTCTCCCTTCAGAGCGAACTCTGCTCAGCCATCCCCCCAAAACTGGACTCCGCTGCAAAATGGTGCTTCAGGCCGTCAGCAAAGTGCTCAGGTAACGGGCCCAAAGGTAGTCTGCCTGGGAGGCAGTTGGCTGTGGCCCTGATTGCCTTCTCAGCGAAGCAGCCTGCTATGCTGAGCCTGCAGTGGGATGGGTGTGCCGTCCTGGGCCTAGAGCTGGGCCTAGCAGCCAAACTTACTGCTTGCTGCCCAGGAGCAGCAGTCTGCATTAGATCTTTGCTATGTGTGGCTCTCCTTGAGGCAAAACAGGAGTTCTACCTTGCTCCCTCTGGAGAGTGCTGGACAGTGAGTGAGAGTGCCTTTATCACCAACAAGTGTGTCTGGCTGGGCTTGTGTTTTTTGGCCAATGACTGTCTCTTGAGCATGGGCCTTGGCCAAGGCAAGGATTTCTTGGAGCTTGTCCTTGTGTGTCCAGAGAAGTGATGGTGTGTGCTCCAGGTGCCTACTGTATGTGAGCTGCTACTGGGTGCTGCCAGGAAGACTTTTCAGATGTTTTTAACCTGCAGTGGTGCTCTTTCCCCAATTCTGGGGTGTGTGTGGCATGCAAGTGGATGGGTGAGAAGGTATATGCGTGATTTGGTGGGGGTGGCAGTTTCAAGGCAACTTGTTGCTCGGTCATGAGGGGAGAGTCACTGCCATTTAGAGTCCAGTCAGTTTTCCTTCAGTGATGGAATCTTGTATTTGCCTCTCAACCCAATAGGTCATCTCCCTTCCCCCCTCCCTCCCTCCCTCCCTCCCTCCCTCCCTCCCTCCCTCCCTCCTTCCCTCCCTTCCTTCTTTTCCTCCTTTCTTCCCTTCCCTTCCCTTCCCTTTCCCACTCCCTCCCATCCATCCTTCCTTTCTTTGTGACAAGGTCTCAGTATGTAGCCTTGGCTATCCCGGAACTCACTGTGTAGACTGGCTGACTTTGAACTCACAGGGATCTACCTGCTGAGTGCTAGGATTAAAGATGTGTGCAGCCATGCCCAGTAGAACTGTTATTTAAAATGAAAGTAAGTAGCACTTGCTTTTCTAGTGCCTCTTTTGACTGTGAACTCCTAAAACAGAACTCTTGGTGAGGCTTTTGACATGAATCCAGTCTCTGGTAGCTCCTTGCAAGTGGCTGATGAGTTTTGGGATATATGTGTCTGTGCATCTGCCTGTCCATATTCACCTCTGACCCCACCTGTTCCCCTGGGTCACTGCCCCACATCATTAGCTGAGTACCTGAACAGGGAGTATCAACAAAGTGGTGATATCCCCTGCCCTGATTTGGAATATTATTGATGGTGACAGTATACACAGAGGACCACACACATGTCAGTATGTGTGTTTCTGCATGTGTGTGGATGACAGATACCCTCATTAGCTCCAGACAGGCTAAAGAATGGCACTTACCTGCCAGTGACTCTTGGCTGTTTACTCTGGGTAAGGTCCCATTAGAAGACATCTTAGCCTGGCCTTCCTGAAGATCACATTGAGTTTAATAGGATAAGTGGGTACTGTCTAGGCATACCTCAACCCTGATGTGTCTGTTTCTCTACTGCTTTGTTCTTCAGATGAGTGGGTCTTTTACTAGGTTAACGACACCAGTGAAAGTGTGCCTTGTCTGTGGCTACTAACCTTTCTGGATAGGGGGCACAGAATACTCTTAAGAGAGAGCTCCAGTAACCTCCATTGCTTATGACCCCAGCCCAACATGTGTAGTGAGATGGTCTGGGAGAGTCTTCTCATCTTGGTCTCTGAGGCCAAGTATTGGGCAGTGGAGTTAGTGAGGACTTAGTCCAAAATGGGCTTTCCAGTATAGAAATGAAAATTTTGGGCCCCACAAAGACCTAGGCCCAGATAGATGCTGCAGAAAAGTTGATAACCTGAGGTAAGTATCTTCCCTATACTCACAATTCAGTGGTGCGAGACTAGCTGTTGAGGGGCTGGGGAGAGCCTGGGAGTATTTGGCTGGGCTGTGAGGGCTATGCTAGCTTGGATCCTTTGTCACAGGGGCCCTACACTGGGAAAAAGTATCATTATAAACTTGAAATTAGTGCTTTGAGTAGACTGTAGCCAGACTTTTTAGCATCTAGTTGCACTCTGCCTGAATAGTAGTGTTTCTCAGATCTGGCCTGGAGGGATTGTATCTATCTTTAAGTTCCTCATTCTCCTGCTCCCTTGCCATATCCTCCTCCAGTGTTATCCCCCAGCCTCTCAGTGTTAGCATCTCCTTCCTTAATGTTGAGCACAGGCCTCTAGATGTTAACTTCTGATCCCTCATTGCTAAATCCCCACTCTCTCCAGCCCTTCAGTGTTAACCCAGCTGGGACTGGTCAGGTGGCAGGGTGGGAAGCAAACACATTCTCTCTTTCTCTAGAGACCTGAGCTGTTCATACTCAGTGTTTTGTACTTCCTTGGAGTGATGTACTTTCCCACAAGACTCTTGTATCCCCTCCCCCACTATCCTCAGACTTTAGTGTTCTTAAGCCCTTCAGCCTCTTGACTTGCTGTGTATACTTTCCCCAAGTCTGAACATCCTTCTCCTGGAGCACTTTGCTTAATGAGCATCTATGTTGGGTCAGAGGCTGGGGGAATCTGGGTGGTGTGCTAAATGGGGGCTTGTGGGGAGGGCATGTAGGCTAAGCAAGAGCACATGCCAACGTAACATCTCACCATCCTGGTCCCAGAAAGATGCTGCTAGCCTAGCTCCCAGTATAACACCCACAGCCATCCTAGCCTCATGCTTAGTACCACAGATGCCACAGAAATTGATTCTCTCTTATTTTTTTTTTCCTGCAAATTTCTGTTTCTCCTCAGAGGTCAGACTATCAACCAGGATTGATTCATACCGTGTGTGTGTGTGTGTGTGTGTGTGTGTGTGTGTGTGTGTGTGTGAGAGAGAGAGAGAGAGAGAGAGAGAGAGAGAGAGAGAGAGAGAGAGAGAGAGATATGAGGTCTTAGAGGACCAGGGGAGTTTGCAATGTGGGCAGGAGGTGGACAGAACACTGTGGGCAGTACAGGCATTGGAGCAGGGGGAAGGAGGCTAAGGCCAGATGGAAATGTGGGAGGCAAGAAGGTGATTCTGGTAGAACCTGGATAACTCTTAACGTAGGTGTTTTACTTTATGAGTAGGTCCACCTACTCACTGGGGGCCAGCCTCAGCCTCACTGTTGGGGACTTTGTTTTGGCGGTGTCTTCCCAGGAGCTCATAGTACCTGTGTGGATGTGGTGTTGCGTAGACTCACTAGTCCCTTTAAGACAGTCTCTGTGCTGCTCACACTCAAGGCCTTGGCTGCATAATCCTCCTTTTACAGAGTAACTGTGGTGAGTGGTCTAAGGGGAGCAGGAAGAGTCTGTAACCTCAAGCTTGTATGCAAGCATGGCTAGCCACTGATGCCATGGTCTCTTTAGCTTTCCTCGGATCCTGGAAGATGTTTGCTCATCCTGCCAGGTGAACACAGAAACACTGGCAAAGGAGCTAGAAGTGGTTCTCTAAATGAGTCTAGTGCCCTGGCCAAACCCCACTGATTCAGGGAAATGAGAGAAGTTGGAGTTTGGACTTTGATGTTCTGCAGAAGCCTTTTCACTAGCACCTGCCACATTCTTCCTCAAGTAGGAACCTGGGCCCTGGGCTGCCTCTTGTTCCTCTTGCCAGAGTGAGGGCTCTGTGACTATGACTGGGAGATTTAGGTTGGCAGGAGAGTGTCACTGAGTGCAATATGCTCTGGGTCCCAGGTTGACCCTTTGTGATGGGGACAGTAGCTAAATGGGAGATGTGACTGAAATAGGGAAGACTTGGGGCCTGGTGTAAACATGCTGGTGTCGAACATGCCATCTACTTGCTGCCTTTTGACTTCACCCCAAGCATCTATGGCCCATTACAGAGTGAGGCAGGCCCTTCAGGAACTCTTTTCCTCATCAGGGTTGGGGAGTAGCTTCTGCCTGAAGGAACTATCTCCTCCCTTGCAACTGTGAGTGGGTGTGAGGGCAGGATGTTGTTCATAGTACATCCTCCCTGAATGGGTCCTGAACTGTGCTCAGGAGCTGTGGTGATGGCTGCTTCCTACCATCAGCTCTTCTTAGTTGTCTTATTTTTATTTCCTTTAGCTTTTAAGTGAACATCTCAAGCCACAAAGCATGGACATTGCTTGACAGCTTGACTTTTACCAGCCCCTTTCTTGACTTCTAGGATAGGACACACAGAAGATAGAAGGTAGCTTGCTAGTCTTGAGGACACTACAGGCCTAATCCAACATTAGGAAGCAGATCTCTGTGTTCTGACCAAATAGCAGGTGAACTCAGTAGTGGGAGACAAAAGTTCAGAGAAATGCCAAGGACAGGGAGTGGATGTGTCCCAAAGACATTGGTAGAGCCCCTCCTAGGGTTTATCTACAACTCCTAGAGTTGTAGAGTCCCATACTGCTGGGCTGCAAGACTCAGAAGCCCATGTCAGAGGGACTTGAAATACCCACTTTCTGTATGGTACACCCACACCTGTGTTTCGGCCCTAACAGACTTCTGTGCTGTTTCCCTTAGCGCTTGTGCTGGTTCAGGAACCTCAAGGCTGGGCTGTGCCCTGTCCTGTCCACTGCTTGGTTCTGGCTGCTCTTGGCCCTGCCCTGGAGGCCGAGCACACATCGCCTTTTAAGGCTAAGCTCTGCCATGAGAAGCTGAAAGGAAAACATTTCCCTGGCATTCAGGGAACATTTTTCTTTCCTCTTTCTCTTAAATAAACCATCAGCAACCTTTCAAAGCAAAGAAAGGAAAAAATAGGTCACAGTCAGTTAGAAAGACCTTTCACCCCACCCCCATCTAGCCTTCCAGAGCTGTGGAAGACAGGATTCAGAGCCAAGCTAGGCTGCTTCCTAATGCTATGCATGGTAGCTGGTCTAATTGCCTGTGTTATCAGGTCAAAAAGAAAGGTATATAAGAGGTGCCCTGGCCTGAAGCCTGCATTGTACTTTATCTGGACAGGCAGGGCTAACCTGGAGTGGGCATGGTAGGAATCTGAGCCAGAGGCCACCTCCTACACACACCCCACCAGTCCTCGTGTTTGCAAGGAGGCCATGGTCTTAGACATATGCCTTTAACACACTGTTCTCCTTGTTTGATGCTCTTCTTACCCTTGTGGAACAAAGTGGGCATTTCTAAGGAGACTGCTTCTGGGACCCTCTGTTAGATCTGTTCCTTGTAATCACCTGGTCTGTTATAGGCTCTGTATAGCCCAGTGCTCCTTGCAATTGGTTGCCTTATAGAGAAGGCCTGTGTTCCTGTTCTTGGTCCTCCAGCTGTCCAGTATCTCCCACTGAATCCCACATTGAGAGTTTCTGATCAAAATTATCCTTTTCTGATCATAAGGCTTCATGCCAGTATCAATTTACGCCTGACATGTTAGAAGTCAGAATGTTCACTACTGAAGAATTTGTTTTATTACATGAGGTCAAGACTCAGCTTTACTATGGGAACACTCATAGTGCTTCTCAGGTTTCTCATCCAGTACTCTCATCCTGAGCCTGAACATGTTAGACATGTGTAGGGTGCCAGCTGGAAGTTCAGAGATTGGTAGAAACTCCTTTGTTTCTAGCATTGTATGGTCAGTGCCTAGAAGAACCTGATTTCTAGTGTGTGACCAGCCAGGAACCTACACTTAACACACTTCAAGGGGCTTACAATCCCCCTTTTTTATTTACAATTGATAAACAATCAGGGGTCAGGAAAGGGGGGCAACAGTACCATTAAACTACTCTGTGTTGAATGGGGCAAGCAAGGTATAATTAGGAGTTGTAGGCTTCTGACTCTACTGTAGCTAGGGGCTGGTAATCCTGTAATAGCAACTGATTAAAAGTCTGGTTAGAAATCTTTTGGATCTGTTGTTGAAGAAATCTAGACAATAAATGTATAAGGCAGGATGTGACTAGTAGGATTAAGAAAAGGTGGAGAAAGGGGGTTAAAAGTCTCTATTGGATTGTCAATGATCCACTAGCCAGAGGCATCAAGCTGTTTCTTATGGTTTTGGAGATCCGTCTGGAGTTGTTAGATCTTATTTTTTACTGTACCCAACTGGTTGACATAAAAGCACATTTTTCCTTAAGGAAGGGACAAAGACCACCTCTATCTGAAGTTAGTAAATCTAACCCTTGTGGATTTTGTAGTATTACAGTGGCCAGTGAGTATATTTGGCCCTGGAGAATAAGGATGGTCTGAGCCACCCATTGGAGATCCTGGATGAAGTTAGGGGAAAACTGGTGGTAAATAGCTAGGAAAGAAGTCATTCTCTCTGCTCCAGTGTTGATGCCAATGGCTATACCAAGGACTTTGAGAAAGCATAGGACCTGAATCATTCATTTGTCATGCCATGCTGCTATAAACCCTGTGATGTGAATTGGCAGGGGTTCTTCTCCGGGTACCGCCTGTAGTTTTGGAAAAAAGGACACAAGGGCACAATTCCCAGACCACCCAATGGGTAGACAGCAGGAAACTTGAGTGCTGCAGGGAATCGAGACATTTTTGGGCATAGGGCCTCAGGTCTGTGGAATCGGGTGTGCCCACAAAAGTTAAAGCAATCTGTGGATGTCAAAGAGAGAGCTGTGGGAGATGGGGTGGTAGTGATATTTGGCAATGATTGGTGAAATGAGAGTCTGATAAGCCGATGGGCAAGGCCACAAATGGTGGTTGTGAGTTTGACCCAGGAGGGATACACAGTCAACATTCTCCCAAGCAATCAGAGTGTTATTCAGTAGCTGATATATAGAGGGTAAGGTCTGAAACAAGAGATGGTATGACAGGGAGGTGGGATCTCTAAGAGGGGTATTATTAGAGATATCGGGAGCATTGGACCATTTCTGCTATGTCTATACCTAGGGGCTGAGAGTGTAGGGTGTGTACCCTCTGTACTTTGATCATGCCCTATGAACGGCTGTGATAATACTATATAGTAAAGTTTACCAGTGACTGCCATTTTCTATCTAGGGGGCCGTGGGTTCTTAATTAGGATGTAAAAGATCCTCCATTCTGAATAAAAGGTAGAATGCCTTCCTGAATATGCATTCTGTCTCCTACAGGACCAATAAAGGCAGTCTCCATAAGTATCTGACCAATGTCGACAGTAATTTCTAGTTTGATCATAGAGAAAACAAGTACAGGGGACAGGCATTTTAGAAATTGATTGAAGTGTTACAGTATCTCCTTTTGGCAACCTGCTGGTGAGCTGTCTCCAGACCCCACCTTGTGAGTGGTCTGGTTGAACCATTGGGTATAGGTTTCCTGAACCTTTGAAATCTTAATGTAATAATAGCATAAAGGGGGAAAGAAATCAGAAACATTTTTTCATTACCTTAAATCACTTCCTTATACATTCAGAACTTTTATTTACATGCACTAAAACACTTTCTCAGACCCTCAGACCTTTATATATACACTTCTTAGACCCTCAGAACTTTCACCTTGGAAGAGCAGCTTTTTGAAAGAGGTTTATGTTTCAGGCACCAGGTGCTGCCCCCTGCTGTCATGCCTGTGTTGCAACCCAGGTCCACAGTACTGTCCCCCAGAATGTCTAGAGTCATGACCATTTGGATTGGCCACTCAGTTGCCCTGACCAGTCTGGCCTTTGGTGGTCTCTCCTGCCTGCATCTGATTTAATTAACCCAGTGTGTGCAGGGTCCTTCCCCTGTGGTTTGGGCCCACATTGGGACGTGCGGTGACCATGAAATCCTTTCTTTCTTGGCAGGAAATCTAAAGCTAAGCCAAACGGCAAGAAAACTGCTTCGGAAGAGAAGAAAGTGTACCTGGAGCCAGAGCACACCAAGTCCAGGATTACCGACTTTGAGTTCAAGGAGCTGGTAGTGCTGCCCCGGGAGATCGACCTCAACGAGTGGCTGGCCAGCAACAGTGCGTGCGGGTGGGGAGGCGGGTCCAGCAGCTGCAGGGCAGGGAGTTTCTCCCCATCTCCAAGTACCAAGTACCCCCAGAGCAGTGGTCCATGGACAGGCTGAACTCAGCTGAACCCACTCCCTATCACGCCAGCTGGAGCAGGGGTGTTTACTCACCTGGCCCTTTGCTTCTCTTCCAGCAACAACATTTTTTCACCACATCAACCTGCAGTATAGCACAATCTCAGAATTTTGCACAGGAGAGACGTGTCAGACAATGGCTGTGTGCAACACGTGAGTAGCAGCCTGGCCATAGCACTTGTTGGGAGTGTGGGATGGGTTGTGATTGACTTTGCTGTCCTGACTACTAGCTTCTCGGACTCCATCCTTAAGTGGAGTCCGTGCACAATCTCAGGCTAGGCAGAGTTTTTCTGTATGTGAGGGGCCAGGTGTCCAGCGTGTCCCTGCTGAGGCATAAAAGATGCTAAAGAGCCATCAGGTGCCAAGGGCAGGTCATTTTTAGATGGCCCCTGAACCTGCAGAGTGCTCATTGTCTCATTCTATTAGTAGAGGTGTCTTATTGACAATTCCTGAACAGATCTAGTGCTGACAGCTCTCTTCCAGGTATATGTGTATATCCAGTGCTGTAGTATGCAGGTGCCTTCAGGATCTCCAAGATAACTCACCTTGCTTTTTGCATAGGAAAGCCATTGGATGGCACATGTTTGCCTGCAGCCCTGGGTTGATGGTACGAGTGACTATGCTAATGCAGACAGAAGGCTGAGTCTGGTAGCCGAGCTTACCTTTTGCTCACTTTGTGGAATCACTTAATAATTCCTACTATAAACCCTTTGCAGGAATCATGTGAGACCAAGGGATTATGGAAACTCAAAATTAGTTTGAAAGGAAAAGTGGGTTAGTCATAAATCCACAGAACTTCTTGCTGTGCATCAGCCCTGGAGGTTTACCTAGGTTTGAGAGGATCTTCTGCACTAGGCCAGCTCTCATTTTATCCTTGCAGCACCTGCAGGATAACCCCAAAAGGCCAGCATTGGGATCTAGGGAGATAAGACACATTCAGAAACATGGCTAAACAGCTCCCTCAGAGACTCCTTTACATTGACAGAGCTCAGTGAATCCTTAAGGACTGTCCTGTGAAATAGCCTAGACACCAAGCACAGTAAAGGCCCTGTAGCATCCAAGGCAGTACTGTGGGACTTGGGGAAGCACCCCCATGTCTCACGTGTCACAGGGAAGAAGCATTACTCCACATTCCACATCCAGCAGCCATGCCCTTTAGGAGCACAATTGAATGGATCGCTGCAAGCTGTCTGACCTACTGCCAGAGAGTTCCAGCCAGTTCTTCAGCTCTGTGACAGCACAGAATGATACAGCAACAGGAGAACTACAGACTCTTCTCTGGAGCTCTCAGAAGTTATTGGAGAGTGAAATCAAGTGTGGTCTGACACATTCTCGGAATTCAGAGAAAGGACATGTGAGCAATGGCCATGAGAGGCGAGAGGTGCCCACTTCCTGTTAGTGACCAACTTTTCCCAGCTGACACCAAACTCAGAGTAAAATGTTGAGCATGAAAAGTCATGTATGTACTTTGAAATTCTTTAAGCAACTTCAGCATTGACATGAAAGCATCCAGTCAGAACTATAATGGAACCAAATTGAAATGGAATCGTTAAAAAGGTGGGGGTGGGGAATATAGCCCCAAATACAGCATGAACACAGAAGTATGAAGAGCAAAACAGAACAAGCAGAAAACCAACATGGTAATGTAAATCCAGCAGCTGAGTGACCACCACAATGTGAGCATAAGAGTTTCCAAGAGATTTTTTTGAAAATATTCTTGTAGAATTAAATCTGAGCTTCCCCATGAGAAACACACTCACTGTCATCAGTCTGGACTGCTGTAACCAAATGAGGGTCCTGGAGGCTACTGAACAGCACATATTTCTCATGGTTCTGAGAAGAGCTTCTCAGTTCATGAATAGCACACTGCCTATTATCATGACCTTAGGAGTTAAGGATCATTATAATGATTTGAGGGACTTATATGCCATTCATTTTGGTTGACTGGTTGATTGACTGGTTAATTTATGCTGAAACTCAGCATTATGCATGCTAGCAAATGAGCCACATCTCCAGCCCTGTTTAAAGTTTTATAAGAGATAGAATTCTGCCATTCTGACCAGGCTGACCTGGAGCTGGCATCCTCCTGCCTTTATCTGCCAAGCTGAGATCACAGGTGCACTCTACCCACCTGCTCCTGGCTCATAGCAGCACTTTAAATGCAGTAATGTAGTAAAGTTAACCATTGCAGATGGGAGATGGAACCTAGAAAACACTAACAAATGGAAGCTAAAGTAGCTCTATTCATAGCAGTAGAGACTCAAAATCAGCCAGGTTACAGAAGGAACCTGTGTTGTGAGTTGGAAAGGGCTGTTCATCAGGCCAGTAGTGTTCCTCATTGCCTGTGTGCCAGATGGCAGAGCTTCACAAAGCATACCACCAGCTGCAGGGGGAAGGGCAGGGGCAGAGGGACCAAGGTGCCATGTAAGGACATTCCAGTGGATTTTGATTGTGTTTTTATAAATAAAGACTGCCTGAAGATCTGAGAGTAAAACAGTCCCATTGGTTAGCCTTCCAGACCAGATTATGATAACACACACTTTTAATCTCAGTAGCCATAATGGCACACGCCTTTAATCCCAATAGCCATACTAGTTGCCATAGAAACTGGGCGGTAAATCCCTTTAATCCCAGCTCTAGAGAGGATTATAAAATGGGAGGAAACAGTTCTCAGTCACATAGTCTCCTACTGAGATTCCAGGAGGTAGGCTCACCATTTCAGACTGAGGTCGAGGTAAGAGCCAGTGGCTGGCTGTTTTGCTTTTTGGATCTTCAGGTAGTCTTTATTTATTAAAATCCACTATACCAGCCTAGCAGCAAAATGCACCTTCTTTTCAACTTCACAAGGAGTGTTCACCAAACATAATGCCTTGGCTCTCAGAAGAGCTCTTGGCAACTTTTAAAGAGTTGAAGTCACACTAAGTAAGTTATCTTCTGATCATTGTGGAGTTAATCTGGAAATCAGTGTCAGAGAAGTAACATAGTTCCAAACACTCCTGAATTATCCACAGGTCAGGGAAAGAAAACAATCTCAAGGGCAATGAGAAGTTCGTTTGAACTAAACACAAGTAAAATGCAAAGTATCAGAATCTGTGAGATCTAGTCAAGTGTGATAGCTTGCATCTGTAATTCCAGTACTTGGGAAGTTGAGGCAGGAGAATTGTTTTGAGTTTGAGGCAAGTCCTGACTACAAAATGAACCTGTCTAAGAAAATGCAAAAATAAAGAAAAGAAAGAACAATTTGTAGCAGGGCAGTGAGAACAGTTTATAACACCAAGTGTGCATTTCAGACAAAAACTTCAGAGCAAAACCAAAACCAACCCAGGGTAGACAGAAGAAAGGAAATCATAAAACAAGAGTGGAAGTCACTCAAATTGAATTCTAGAAACAATAAGGGGAATGCACGCTTGCTTGGAAAGAGCAATAAAACTGATACTAGATGAGACAGAAGATCGGAATTATAAACATAAGAAATCGGAACAGTTCACTGTGAATCCAACAGTTGTTACAGAGGTAATTAGGACTGCCAAATCCTCTCCAGCTATTATACAGCTGGCATGAAGTCCACTGTTCTTTGGAGAAGAAAACTTGAGAGCTCATCCAGTTCAGTGAGATAAGGGAGAGGGAGGAAAAGTCCACATCCGAAAAGAAGAAATCAGCTGTCCTCCTTGCAGAGAACACAGCTGTGAGACTCTGAAGGAGTCCAGCAACGAAATAAATTCTGCAAAGTCAGCACACAGAAACAGTCAAAGGTCTGCATGCTAGCTGTGTATGATTGAAAGCCTAACTAATCAGAACCATTTACAATAGCCCTAGAAGTAACAAAATGCTTAGGCATAAACTTAGCATTCATAGGGCTCTGTTTCTAGAAACCACAGAAGTCCAGGACAGTGAGTCAAAGACAACCACACTGTGTTCATGGATGGGAAGACAACAAACTGAACATACAGATCTATATCCAATAAATCTGTGGGTTAGTGTGTTCCCAATTGAAAACTCCTCAGAGATATAAGCTGCTAGACTGGTATGTTCTGGAATTTACATGGCCACGGGTAGCTGGAGTAGCCACAACAACAGTGCAGCTGGAGGAGGCACAGTTTGAAGATACAGTGTCAACCACAGTGATACAACAGTGTATTGTGGATCAGAGGTGAGACAAACAGTAGTGGGTCAGAGCAGCAACCAGAAGGAAAATCAAAAGCACAATTGTTGATTTCTCATGAAGGTGGCCAATGAAACTGAATTGAGAGAGCACAGTTTTGTTTCCCAACAGTGGCTCTGAAATGCAACTTTGCACAGAGGAAAGGAAAAGTACCTCAACTTTAAGCCTCACGCATGATGCAGAAATGGCAAAATACAAAGCTTTTAGAGGGCAGGAGAACATCTCTGTGATCTAGCATTAGGCCACTGGACATTACGTCAAAGGAGCAGCCCACTGATGAAAAGGACTCAGCCCATTGGATTTTATGATGATTCAGAAATTTTGCTCTAAGAAACTGAGGAGAAAGAACAAACACAAACTATGCAGAAACATCTGGGAAGCACCTGTTGCACAAGAATTAGGATCCGGGACATGCAGAGAATTCTTCGTGCAGCAGCATGCAGGTAGCAGTTTGATTGACAAGAATGGGGAAGGACTAGTTGCTCCAGCGACAGTATGTCAGTAAGCCACTAAGAAGATACTCAGCACTGGGGTGTTAAAGAAACATAATGAAACCCACATTGGGTATTGCAGAACACTAGGTGCTGGTAAGGTACAGGTGACATAACGTGATAACGTTGACACACTCTCATGAAATGATGTACAAACATGCTGTAACAATAACCCTGTCCTTGGCTTTTGCTTTAGAGACATGAAAACTTGTATTTATATATTCTCCCCATGAGAACATTTGTAACAATGTGGTCAATAATTGTCCCCAATTGGAATGAATCACAGGCCCTCAGCAGGAGCTTGGAGGAGCATGTTGTGCCCTTGAATCCAGGGCACCTAGGTGGTGTGACATCCCCACAGCATGGCCAGATAGCAGAGATTTGTGAGAGACCTTCATCCATGATCTCCCAAGGAGATGCCTGAGGGGGCAGCAGGCAGTGCATCAAGGGTAGCACCAGCTTCTCTTGGCAGAACACAGAATAACTGTGACTTTGCACATGATTGAGGCCCAGGAACTCTATACACCCAGTATCTCCCATCCCTGATGCTGATCTTCTCAGAACTGGCAGTCATATGAGGACTGGCAACACCATGCTAAAGAGTATTGGGGTGGGCCTCCTGGGGTCAGGTCACTTTACTGCAAGCATCTACTATTTCCCCTGGGGAAAGTGTGACTTCTTATTCTAGGAATAGGGCATCACCAAGGATCTAGGCTCTCTGATCAGTCTCAGGCCACCTCCTAGACAAATACCTGTGCCCAATTAATTTTAAGGGGTTTATTTATAATACCCTTATTTAAAATACAGACTTATTTAAAAGAAGTAAAATCTGCAGAACTAAGCAAAATGAAGGTGTCACATGGGGCTCCCTGCACTCTTGGTTCTGTACATGAGGCCTTTGCTTTGCTCAGATGCTGTTCTGTTGGAACAGTTGTATATAGCTTGCCCACCCGACTGCCACTGCCTTTGTATTTGTGCTGTATGAGTGGGAGCCTGCACTGGGGTGGGTATTTGGCAGGGTTGTCACCCTGACCAAAGTCTCTGTCCCTACAGACAATACTACTGGTATGACGAGCGGGGGAAGAAGGTCAAGTGCACCGCCCCCCAGTATGTTGACTTTGTCATGAGCTCTGTGCAGAAGTTGGTAACTGATGAAGATGTGTTCCCCACAAAATACGGTATGTCTCTTGCAGTTTGTACCCAAATCCTTATGCAAAGCCAGCAGGTTCTTCAGCACTGAGCTAGAGAGTGTCTGGAGTACGATTGCAAGTGGGGTGTAGAAGGGCTACAGCTTTGTAACTCTGATTCCTGCTCAGCAAAGGGGGCTGGGCTAATGAGGGAGGGAGGTTCCCATGCAGGGTTCAGCTCAGTTAGAGCCAAATACCCACCTACACTCTGGGGACCCAATTCTTGGCCCCCCTTTGGTCCCTGCTACCATCTCTGCACAATGAGGCCATCACAGTCCATCTTGCTGGAGTTGGTATTTCCAGACCTGTCAAGGTCCTAATGAGAGCTCAAACTCATCCTGAGCAGCATCCTCATGTACTTGTTACTGCTCCTCTAGCTGGTCTACAGATAACCCTGGGGTGTCTACTGAAGGAAACATATGAAACCTGAGGGCCCACCACATATTCTTTGCTGTGCAGGTGGCCAGCATGGCTTAGCCAGTGCCTGTTACTCTGGGCACATGCCACTCTGGGGAACAGGTTGCTGGGAACGCTGTGGAAGAATAGTAGCAGGTGTGAGCACTTCAGGCCCATCCAGGAGAGCCTAGTTGTAGGAGCCTGGCCTCATTGCGGGTCTATGACATGTGGCTTCCCCCTAGGCAGAGAATTCCCCAGCTCCTTTGAGTCCTTGGTGAAGAAGATCTGCAAGTATCTGTTTCATGTATTGGGCCACATCTACTGGGCCCATTTCAAGGAGACCTTGGCCCTTGAGCTGCACGGACATTTGAACACACTGTACGTGCACTTCATCCTTTTCGCCAGAGAGTTCAACCTGCTTGACCCCAAAGAAACCGCAGTCATGGACGACCTCACTGAGGTGCTGTGCAGCAGCCCAGGTAGCAGTGGTGCCACTGGGGATGGGGCCAGCAGTGGAGCTTCCGGAGCACAGAACCACGTGAAGGAGAGATGAGCCTCCAGGGCCAGATGGATGCACATGTGCAAAGAGACAACTGTGTGTCTGTGTGTGCGCACACATTCCCCGGGCGTGCTGGTGGCAAGGTCTGAGGGCCCCAGGCTGCGCAGAGTGTGGGCTCCATGGATGCCGCTGGAGTCAAGGCGTGTTTCCTGACTTTCCTGTTGGATGGATGAGTGCTGTTTGTAGTGAAGAGCATTTGGAGTCATTCATTCATTCAACAAACATTTATTGGACTGATGTTTTTCTTCTGTGGGGCTTTCCTTTCTTGGGTCTTCCATGTGGCTCTTGCCCTCCCCTCCCCTCTCTCAGGGGGGCTCTGCGGCTTTGAAAGTAGCACCTTGTGAGGTGTCTCCCCCTTGCGGGGCTTGCTCTGCAGACCTGGAGTTCTGCTGTGCTTTGGGGATGGGCTTTTTACAGAGGCCCACCCTACAGCTTCCCTCCCTAGCCCTTGCCTGGATCTTGGCTCGGAGCCCTTAGGGTAGAGAGGCCTGGGGTGACCCTTGAGGGCCCACACCTGCTGCTTGCTCCTGTCACCCCTTCTTGCTGCCTCCTCAGTGCCCATGGAGGTCCCATTTGTGCATAGGGGCCAGGGTAGCACCAGGACCTGGCTGAGTCCCTGTGTGGAGACAGGGCTGTCAGTGAAAGGCAGAATCTGCTTTAGTTCATCTGTTCGGTCATAATAAAAGAATTCTCTCAGGTCAGAGCCTGTGTCCTCTCAGTCTGCTCTTTCATATTGCTTTTCTGAGTCTTCCCTGAGGCTCCTGGGAAGGGAGGGAAGGTTCAGGCACCTTGGCCTTATCCTCACTCATTGTACCTTCTTGAGTGAGGATGGAGGCCTTCAGACCTGTTTAGATATGGCTCAGGCTCAACATTAGGGGTCCAGAAGGAGGCAGCCTGCTGCCTAGGTGGGGACTGGGCCTAAGCTCAGGCCCGGAGCTGGCCCTGGGCCCAAGTGGGCTAAAAGGGGCGGGGCAGGAGACAGGCATGGTTATGGCTTGTTCCTCACAGACAACAAACTCGAGTCTTTGGATTCTAGCAGCCTGTTTGCTGTGCTTGCCAACAACTCCTGGGATGCTCTGCCCCTACAGGTTTCCTTTAAATTGTGGGCCTTCCTGAGTTTTAGGGTTCACCAGATCTTCTGGCTCTTCACTTACTGAACCATCAGCAGCCCCCTGGGAGGCTGAACTTGAGGCTGGAAGCTCTTCTGTTAACTATGGGGATTTAGCTCCTGTAAACACCTTGACCAACCTCATCTGTCTTCTGACATTCTCAATAGCTATCTGCCACTGTCTAATGACCCAGAAAATTCCAGGGTACATGGAGTGTTCAGTCTACTCCCTCTCTATAGGCACCTTCTGAGCTTGAGGCAGGAAGATGGCATGTTTGAGTCCAGCCTAGGCCTATACAGGGAGTGCCTGTTTTAAAACAAAAACCCTCCCTGAACCAACTTAAAGCCTTCAAGCCATTAGTCTTAGTTCTTGGGAACAGAACCCATCAGACTATCTGAGCCTCTGCCCCTGGGTATTGCCCACCACATCTCCTGTCTTAGCAGAGACCCCTTGAGTGGAAACCGCAGGGTGCCCATGAAACTGTTATGTCTAGGACTACTATAAGGAGCCTGTGCTGGGGCCTCAGCTTGCTGGAAGTACCAGGGGGAATCCTGGGTGCAGGAGCAAAGTGGAGCTTGACTCATTGAGACTTCCCTCTCCTCAGCTCCCAGGGAACAAAGCTACCATAGCCCTGGCCACCCAGTGTGGGGGAGGGTGCCCAGTGCAGATAGAGCCCATGGCTGGCTGCTAGGAAGATGGGCTTCTAGCTGGAGGGAGCTGCTGTGTGGAGTCTGAGACAGAGTCTAAGTAGCATGGTATACCTCCATATCTCCAGGTGGTGGGGTTTGATCTGACAGGAAAGAGTGGCAGGACCTCCAAGCACATGGTGTTGCCACACAGCCTTCGGAAGGCTATCCTTGAAGGCACGGACATCTAAATGAGGGCTGCCACCTGCTGAGCTTTGTGCTGGGGCCCAGCTTCAATGCTCTGAGGCACACAGGGCAGTTGTGTGTGCTATCCACCATATGTAGATGGCTTCTTGCTGCCTTCTTGTCCCTGTCGTGGGTTCTCACCTGTACAGGGGGAGTTGATCCATGAGGCAGTCCTTGGATTTAGCCTTTGGTGAAGTTGAGCACAGACAGAGGCTCACTGCTGATAGAAAGGCATGTGTGGGGCTGGGCGGTGGTAGCACACGCTTTTAATTCCAGCACTCGGGGAGGCAGAGGCTGGCGGATGTCTGTGAGTTCGAGGCCAGCCTGATCTATAAGAGCTAGTTCCAGGATAGGCTCCAAAGCTACAGAGAAACCCTGTCTCAAAAAAAAAGAAAAAGGAAAGAAAGGAAGGCATGTGTGGAATGCCTAGAGGTCCCTAAATGGTAGCAGAAGTATGGTTGTGTGTGAGGGTTGGGAAGTGAAGGAAAGGGTCCAGCCAAGAAAACCCACTCCACCCCTGAGAATGCTGAGTTGCTGTGCCTGGTTGGTGAATGGAAATACAATGTGAGCAGCACTGCAGGTGAGGGCTCAGGAGAAAGACATGCCACTGGGACTGAAAGATAAGTGTAGTAGGAGAGCGACTGCACAGCTGGGCTGGAAACGCAACTGGAGCATCTGGCAGAAGTTTCCAAACAGCATGAAAGGCAAAGCCTGGTCTTGCTGGTGTGTAGTCTGAGGGAAAGACAGAAGAGCTATCGCCCAGCAGGGAGCTAACATGTAACTACTGGGAAGCACAAAGGCTATGTGAATGACAGATGACACTCAAGTTTCACTGTAAAGACAATGTGCTCAGAGATAGAAGCCAGAGTGAAGCTGGGCAGTCCTTTGGACCTCACAGCTACTAACACCTTTGGTCAGCATCCTGGCCAAAAGCTGAAAGTAGAGCAAAGATTATTTGTGAAGGACTTGCTGGCCTGTAGGACTTCAAGGCCTCACCATCTCCCCTAGGAACTGTGTCATTCTGCCTTCAGGATGGAGACTCACCAAGGTAGAGAGAGGTTGGGTTTTGAGCATTTCTTCCTGAGGGTGCCAGGTTGTGCTTCACCCCTGGGGTCTGAAGCACCCATCAGAGTATCTCTCTGTTCTGCCTATACACTTACTGCTGGGCCAAGTTATGTCCTGAGATGGGGGCTGGCCTCTAGAGGTCTTCTATTTGCTTTTTGGTCGTCCTCTCCTCATTTTAATTTCTTCAGAAGAGTGTGCAGACCAGTGAGTTTAATACTCAGTGTGAACTGCATGAGGCTTCCTTTATTTTTTTATGAATAGTGGGCTGAGCTGGTTTTTTGCCTTATATACAGTTAGGAGAAGGATTGTGGAAGGTTCCTTCATGGGCCCTGAGGGTGCAATAGTGTGCAGATGGGAAGCTGCTGGCCTACATAGTGCCCACCAAAGCTCACTGTAGCCTACATATCCAATGGGCCAGCTGGAGGAAGATTGGCTGGGGGGGGGGGTTGTTGTTCTTCCTGCAGGGGCAGGAAGAGAAGACACGGGAAGACATCTTAGCACCCAGACCCAGGTAATCAGGCACCTCTGGATCAAATCCTTACCTAAACAAACATTTCAAGCCAAAGTTAACTGAAAAGCTCAGATAAGAGCTTGGTCCCTTGTCCTTGCCAAGTACCTTCAAAGTACCACACTCCTTAGAAAGCACAGAGACCTCCAGAATTAAGCAGAGAGTGACCCTAGCTTTACTGTGTTGCTTTCTTATGCTGGGTTTTGAGCTTGATTCTGCAGAGTTACCTGCCTCCATTAGATCACAATAAAGCTAGGCAAAATGGCTTAGATGTCTCTGGTAAGATTGTGTGTTAACTAGGTCTTGTGCCAGGGCAGGACCTCATTTGGGTCTACTCCACCCCCAGGAAATACACAGTAGTGTCAGCCCCAAAAAAGTAAAAGTAAAAGCAGAGGCCAGGGATGCTGTGAACTCCTACAGTTCCAGGCCCATTAGCCCTCCCCCCCAACTGTCAGTGTGTTACATAGTAGAGCTCTGCCACCAGGCAGTGTGGCACAGGTGTGCCAAATGCACTTTTCATGGTCTAGGCACTTTGCTCAGACTCTTGAGGATTGTCCAGCCTCGGGTTCTTGGCATTCAAGACATGAAACTAGACCTGTCCTCCGTATACTAGCAGCCGAGAGGTGGTGATGAGGCTGAGGCATCCCTTGCTGGCTACGGGAACATGGGAGAGACTCTTAGTGGAGTAAGTCCAAGTGCTAGATGACCTCAGGCATATCTGGGGTGACGCTGAAATTGCCATGAGGAAGAAGACAGCTCTCCTGTCACCTCTGCTATCTTCCTAGCAGATAGCCTTGCCAGCCTGTCTCTAGACTGCTCTTTCCTTAACTCTGGTTTTCACTGGAACCCATCTCTGGTGGAAGAGCCCAGGGAAACACCCCAGCCTGTTTAACAGACCCCCTTCCAGAGGTGGACCTCTTCCCTGAGCACAGCCCAGACAGGTACAAGTTGGGGACAAGAGCCACTTTCAAACATCCTGTGCCCTTTCCCATGCCCGCCCAGCCCTGATGGAGACCTTGCATCACGTGTCTTTACGGAAGGAATTTATTGTTCCAGAACTGAAATTGCTCACAGTTATTTGACAGGGGTTACACCAGATGGGGCTTGTCCATTTCTGTGATGTCTGCGAGTCCGCATGTGTCCAAAGTACAAAAGAGGAAGGCTAACAAGAGGTATTGCTTTCAGTATCCTGACTCCGTGGATAAGCCCCTTCCCACTTGTACTGCGTGGCTTTGCTGTTGTTACAGGTGTTTGATTTTGCCCTATGTATGGGAATCCCAGCCTATGGTGGTTGAATGTAATAGAAGCATTAAAATCTGTACATGAGGGGAAGAGCAAAGGCATGCATGAAACCTGCCCCCCGGCCCCTCCTGCTGCTACGCTGGGCACCTTGGGCCAGCTGGGAGGGACTGGCTCAGCCAGACAGAACGGAACACAGACAAAAGCTGAGGATGAGGAAAGTGAGGTGGGCTTCAGTGGGCAGCAGGCAGTGGTGTGGGCCCCTTGCCCTTGCCACCTCCAGGAGGAACCCACTGCAGAGCACACTGCTAACTCCATTTCTGGCTTTGATTTTTTTTTAACTTTTTAATTTTAATTTTAAAAAAGCCCGAGGTACCCCTGCCATTCTGTATGTGAGTAGGGTGCCAGCTCAGGGTCTTCTACCCCTTCTCGCTCAGACACCAAACCAAGATCACTCTCAGCCTGGTGCAGCAGAGAAGTACTGGTCAGTGCCTCTGGGAAGCAGGCACAGCTGGCCAGTTCAAGCTGATATCCTGTATCCTGAGCCCTCGTGTGGAACTGGAGTTGCTGCTAAGTAGTAATAAAACAACCCGGGACAGAGCTAACCACATCGTTCTTTAAATATATATATATTATATATATGTATATGTGTATAGAAATAGCCAAGAGCAAGGAGCCGAAACACAAACTCTAGCTCTGCCCCAGCGGCCCCACCCCACACCCTTTTTCCAAAAACAACCAAGAAAAGAAAGTTTATAAAAATATCTTGCAGGAATTCTTTTAAAGTTTACAGTAGCTTGCCAGTGCTGCATCCACTGGCCGGCTCCCCACCGTTTCCAGCCCCAACGGCTCTGTCCTTAGAGGGAACCTGGGCTCTGGACCCACCCTGCCCAAGTCAGACAGACGGAACAGACAGACAGATGGCAGGAGGGTGCTGCTGCTGCTCCCCCTTCCCTGAACAGAGAACAGAGACATAAAGAAACTCAATAAATTAAAACAGCAAATAAATAATACTGGTCTCAGCCCAGCCCCCACAGCTTGGCCAGCCCAGGCAGCTCTGGAGCACCCAGGTCTCTTATTTCCACTTCAGCCCGAGAGAACCATCACAGCCGGAGCTCTGCAGCCTGACAAGGTGGAGCAATGGATGCAGATGAGAAGAGGTGGCCCTGGTGAGGCCAAAGTGTGGAAAAGGTGAGGTGAGTGGCCCAGGAGGCCTCCAAATGTGGCGTGGAGGACAATCCATTCCCACTGCTTCTCCCACCATGGTCCCCTACCCTGGAAGATGGTGAACAGGTTGTCCCTGTCAAGGGTCTGGTCACTGGGAGTCCAGGGTGGCTGGGCTAGAAGAAGAGTCCCCCTGGGAGTCAGGCCCTCCTCCCTTGGGCCATGCAGAGCTGCCTGGGAATGGGCAGAGGTGGACAGTGGGCTGGCCTCTCTGCCCAGCAGCAGCAGCAGCAGGAGGAGGGGAGGTGGTCCGCAGCAGCTGCCTTCGCTCAGCCAGTGTCCACACGCAGCACAGAGGATGGCCTCGTGGAGGTGACATGTTAACTTTTCGGGATAATTCCTGGTATCAGAGCGGAAACAAGCGATGCTGTCAGAGACAGGCAGAGACAGACCGCAAGAGAGAAAAGAGAGTAAGCCCAGCAGCCCAGCCTGTGGGCCGTGCCCTGGCCACTCTCCTTTCCTCCCAGGCTTGAGACAATTCTGGGCAGGCAGGTGGGGCCTGGTCCACACAGGGTGGCAGAAGGCCACAGTCAGTGCTGTGCTGTGCTGTGCTGTGCTGTGCTGTGCTGTGCTGGGGAGGGACTAGTGTCTAAGGCTGCTCACGGTGGGCGGCGGGCGGCCCCATCTTGGCCATGTCCTTGCCCATCGGGTACTCGGTGTCCCCTCCAGGGCCAGCGGCCGCGGAGTCACCCAGGGGGCCGTGGGCACTCCGCTTGGCGGGTGTGCTGGGGGCCTGGGCCGCCTGCCCGTTCTTCTCGTCTGAAAAAAGTTGTTTAATTACGTCAAAGAAGTTACTCAATGGGGTGCCTGGGTACACAGAACAGAAGACAAAAAGAGAGAAAAGAAAAGAAAAAAGGGGGAAGGGGAGAGAGGGAGGGAAGGAGAGAAAGAACAAACAAATGAACGAAGGGGCCTTGACAAGAGAAAGAAAAACCCAATGAAATGAAGTCAGATGGAATGGCAGAGCAAGGATAGGCGGGTAGCAAGCAGGGTGGGCAGGCGGCCAGTGGGGTCCCTATAGTGCCAGGAGCAATGCAGTGGGAGAGGCTGCTGTGGAACAGACCCTGGGACCCTCCGTACCTTCAAAGTAGATGGGTCCTGGGGGCTGCTTCTGAGAACTGGGGCCCAGGACTGGCAGTAAGATTCCTCCCTCACCCAGTGTAGCCCTGAGTCTTCCTTCCCAGGTGTTAGGGCCACGTAAGCTGGCCAACCCCAGGTGTAAAAGGAGCAATGGAAAGACCAGGGCTGAGTCAGACCCTGGGGTTGGCTGCTGCTCTGTGGGTAATGATTGCTCTCAGAAAGGGTGGCCAGAGCCAGTGAGCAGCAGCATACAGGGAGAGCCTGGCCCTGGCTAGCACAGACAGTTTAGCAGCAGACAGACAGGATGAGTGGTCAGCGGGCAGGCAGGGAGCTGGGGACAGGCAGCCACAGCTGGGTTTCTGGTCCTGGAGGGCAGAAGTAATGGGTGACCCTCCACCCTCCTGAGCCTCTGCTCACTACCCAGCTGTGCCAATTGGGTGCCTTGGTTCCATTCCCTCGCCTGACATCAATCTGAGCCCAGTGCTGCATAACCCTCCTCTTCTGACTGGCATGGTCTGTGGACAGGTGTCATCTTGCCCTCCAGGGCAGTGCTACATATAAGCAGTGCTTTTATATATAAGATCCTTGTTGGCCTCAAGCACAAGGACCTTTTCCTGCTCTGAGCGTTGAAGTCCCTCCTCAGCCTGGCCTGATTGTAGAAATGGGGAGCAGGAAGTGGTTAAGACCACTCTGGGTAGCAGATGGGGCCCAGGGGTGGTGGGCGGTCCACTGCCTGTGCATACACAGGGGACCCAGTACAGTCCAGGGACAGTGGGACAGCACTAATCAGGGTAGGCTGTGGGGGCACGCAGTGGAGGTGGCAGGCTGGGGGCCAAGTGAGCGTGAGGGGTTCTTACCACATTTGGAAAGCCGCCCCGTCATCACCTCCATACAGTTAGTGTTGTCTGGAGCACAGAATGGAAAGAGGGAGGGAGAGAGTAAACAGGCTGCCCACCTGCAGCCAGCCACTGTGGGAGGGGGCGGGGCCTGAGAGGGCTGAGCCAGGAGTCGACAGAATTCAGAGGGATTGGGGCTCATAGAGGAGCAGGGCTATGAGTAGGCAGGGCCCTAGAATACTGGCTGGCAGGAAGAGAGGAGCTGAACCTGCAGAGACAGGGTGAGGGATCAGGCAGGCCCAAGGAAGTGTAGAGTTCGGAAGGGGCAAAACCAAGAGCTAGGATCTAGGTCAGAGCAGGCCTGTGACTACAATTGGGTGGGTGCCAGGCAGATAGTGGAATGTCACCTTCAGTAGCTAAAGCCTGAAGACTGGGTGTGGTCTTTTCCCCTCAGGGGCCTTTCTCCCCTGGGCTAGATAAACCTCTAGCTCTAGCAAGGTTTAACAGACCACCTACACAGTGTCTGCCCCTCACCACCCACTGGCATCAGACCTGGAGGGGATGGGGCCTACTCATTAGAGGTTCCCAGCCTTCTCTCCCTGAGTGGGGTCCATGTCTGGATGGTCACCAGGTATCCTGGAGGTCTTTCTGCTCATCCCCAACAGTGTCTTTGGAGCCAAGCTCATTGGACTAGGAGGGCCCAGGACACAGGGACCCAATGGGAAGGTATGGGAGGGGCAGGCTGCCAAGAGTAGGTGGTGCCCAGCAGTCCTAGGGTGGGCTCCAGCACTGATAGAGCTGGTGAGTGGGTCCTGTACGTGACACTGGTGGGGTATGACAGAACATCTTATAGGACAGGGCATGGAAAGCTGTCCAGTACTCAGGAGTCCAGCATAGTTGCAATGTCTGAGTGATCACTATGAGCAGAACCCCAGCAGCATGCTAGCCCCTGGTTTCCTTGCCTTGAACAGTCCTAGCCTGCTTCTGCCTCTGCCACTGCCTGACATTCCTTGCCCTCAATTTCCCATTACTGTTGCTATTCCCAAGCATGCTTTCCTCTTTCCAAGATGAAAGTCTAAAGCCCCGGGAAGACAAGATTGACTGGAATACAAGTGCCTACAAGAGCATCTGACCCTGCCTGCTCGAGAAGAGAGGAGAGCTGAGCCCAGGGCTGCTGGGGGCTCCAGCCCCACCTGCCAGGAAATGATAAGGCCCATGTTGGGAGCACATCTATAGGCGATGGAATGAGGATGGGATGAGATGAGGAACAGGTGGAAAGGACCTACACACACGCGCGCCCACACACACACACACACACAAAGAAGTGCCTAATAGGTAGGTGTGCACGCAGGCATGCACGCGTGTGCATGCACACACACACACACACACACACACAGAAGTGACTAACAGGTGCGCGCGTGTGCGCGCGCGCACACACATACACACACACACACACACACACACACACACACGAGGTGACTCTAAAAGGCCCCAGCTGTGGAAATAGTAAGCTGGGAATAGGGCTCGGAGAAGCTGGCCCTGAGCCACATCCCATCTCTTCTAGACTTCTCAAGAGTGTCTAAGTATCCCCATGCCATTCACCATCAGCTTGCCCCTTTGCTAAAAGATAGCCCAGACTATATTCTACCTATTATTCTGACACACAGGTCCCATGTGTATGCCTGTGCATAGGGCCAGACACACCGGTACTACCTCCTCCCAGAGACACCAGCAACCCAAATACCTTTCCTAGCACCCTGCTGGGATCAGACCCCCCCATCCTGCTTAAGGCAGAGCTCTGGTGGTCAGTGGCATGGGGGTGGCAAGTCCCAGCCACTGTAGAGTGCTACAGGGGGAGCCCCAAGGATCAAGGCCTTGGGCCTTAGTCCCAGAGCCTGCTCAGGCTGCCCTCATGTCCAGCTGCCTGGGTGCTGAGCCTGCAGGCCTGTCCGGAGCCTGGCCAGGTGAGTGGCGACGGGGCGCCCCTCTTAGGGCAAGCCTGGCTCCTGCAGAAGGCCCTGCCCGCAGCCCCTCCCCTCCCCGGCAGCAGGCCGGACACCTTACCTGCCAGCGTCAGAGGCTACTCTCGTAGCTGGTGGCCACCTTCTGGCCCTTAAGCCCAGCACCCCAGCTTAGTCCTGGCGCTGGCGGGGGTGGTTCTACGGTGGACAAGAGGCGCCTTTCAGTGTGATGCAGCCCACCATGCCCGGGGAGGGGCCCTGCTCCCTGAGGGGTGCAGCACTGCTCAGGGCAGGGAGGTGGGCATCCTTCAGAGTAGGAGGCCATGTCAGTCCTCATACCTCCCATCCAAGCAGCACTAGCTACAGATGCTATGCCAAGCCCCCACCTCACCTGACAAGTGCTGGGCTGATGGCTGGTCATGGGTGCTCAGCAGCTGGGCCTGGATGGTCTCCACCACCCTCTTGAAGCGGCGACTGGGGCCTGGGGGAAGAGTGGCAGTCAGGGCACTGGAAGGACCAGTGGGAGTGAAACACAACTACCAAGTCGGCTGGCTTACCTGAGAGCAAAGTGAATGTGACTGAGTAGATGCCATTCTCCTTCTGGGCTTCTCCACCCTCAGTGTAAGTGATATCCACCTGGAACTTGACTGGCTTCTGGAATACTGCTGGGCCCCCTGTTGCTTTGTATTCAGCCCGGAAGCTTGTCTGGGAGATGACGCTGTGGCTGAGGCTGGGTATCTGTGGTGTGCACAAGCTGGACATGAGCGCAGCTTACCAGCAGGCCCCACTAGCCCACTCCTGGACCTAGGGGAAGGAGACCTCGGAAGAGCCAGCACTATGTGGGCACCAGACACAAACCCAGCCTTCCAAGCCATCTCCAGTTTTGAGAACCAAGTATAACACAGAAGACTAACAGAGAGAGACTTACTTCAGAGCCCCCTTGCTCAGTCAGCCAGGGTGCACACTAGCCACTACCCTGGGTTTCCCACAGAGAAGCTTACACTGGAAGGGGCTAGATGGCCTTACAACCCTGAGTCAGGAGCATCGCATCACAGTAGTGAGCAGGAAAGCTAGGAGCCTTCTGTGAATGTGGGAGGCCGTGTGTGAGTTCACAGCACTGAGGGCTGATCACATGGACTGGACAGAAGTAAGAGCAAAACTAGAAAGCAGTCAGGGTCACCACAGTATACAGGACTAACCTCCATGGGGAAGTACATGGGGGCCCAGACTGGCCTGGTGACCCAGGGGCCTTGTGAAGGGATGTCATGGATGGAGGTGAGGTGTGCTAAAGAGACACAGCAGGCCAAGAGTCTGGCCAACCTCAAGTGTAAGTACTCCCCTGGCTTGAGGCTTCTGGCAGACATTCTCAGCTGTCCTCAGGGTACTAAGGAAATCTTTCAGCTGTAGCCACAGATATGGTAGCCTAAAGGACTCCAGGGCAGAATGTCTAATGAGGCAAGGGCACCTTGGAGCAGGACCTATCTTGGAACAAAGCAGGCACTTTCTGATGGATGACCATAGAAAAGATGTCTTCCCTGAGCAAAAGTCAGTGCACTGAGTCCTGAGTGGGAGGTCCAAGCGAAGGAAAGTCCCAGAGAGGCCTAGCCCAGCATAAGGCAGCCCCAATTCTGAGGTTACTCTGGGAGTCCATATCCTGGCTGGAAAGTCTCATCTCCAGTCTTTGGGTCCCTTTCTGCTTCTCAGAACCTAGAGATGCTCATGTTCTCTGAGAACCTCAGCCTCTTCAGGAAGTTTGGGGGCCACTGGAGGTCACAGACTTCAAATAAAGAAGTAGTATGAGAAACAGACTCTGGGCTTCAAGATGTTAACTGAGTGTTATCAGAGTCCACACAGATCCCTCAGGGGTCACAGTGTCTTTCAGATTCACATGGCCACCTGTGTTTTACCCTCAGTCTCAGGGAGGCTTCACCTGAAGACCAGCACACCCTAGCCATAGAGAGCTCCCCATTCCCAGAGGTGCTGTGCAGTTCCCAGCAGGCTGAAAGCCTAGGCAGACAGTGGTGGTCCTGACAGACGCACATAAGGACAGGTGGGTGCCCAGAGTTAATGTGAATGAGAGGTCCTGTGTTCTGCCTGGAAGCTGGGCCCATGGGTGAGGGTGGTTGACTCTGCCGTAAACTTACCGACAGGAAGGCATGGACGATGTCAGCCTTGATGGAGCTCAGGGGCTTGTCCTTGATCACCACAAAGATCTGTTCCTCCTTCTCCAGGTTAATGAAGTTCCCGAACCATGATTTCTTGGCCAGCCTAGGCAGAGCAGAGGCTCCAGTGATGAGAGTGTGATGCCTGGTCTGCTCCTGTAACCCCCATAGGGGCTAGGGCAGTAGATCCTCCCTGCAGAGCAGCGCTGAAGCTTCCAGCAGCCCAGAACAGCTCTGTAGCCCCAATGCTAATAACCACACCACTCCTAACTCCACAGTCCAACACCAAGGGCATCCCCAACTCTAAAACTTAACCCACAAACAAAACCTAACCAAATACCTTTCACTGTAACAATAAACCAAAATCCTTAACCATAACCAAACTCTCCTAACCAAAACCCCCAACTTTTTCCCAGCATCCATAACCTAGACCTATATCCCAGCCTGAACCCCATGTCACTAACCCAGACCTCATGTTTTTTAACATGGACCCCTTGTCCCAAACTTTACCCTACAACTGTAACCCCAATCCTATGTCCTTCACCATAAATCCACCCCAACACCAAACCACACATCCTTGACTCCTACAGAGATGTCTGAGTGGCACTTGCTAGACATTCCACTGGGTAGAGTAGGGGATAGGGGAATGTCTAGGTCTCACCCTTTTGGGTCCCTAAATTTTGGAGAAGCCTGCTTTCCAACTTCCTGGCAGAAATGCTCCCAGTTTGTTGCAAGCTGGTGCATGGTACAGAGTCTGGTAGGGTTCTCTGGGGTGAGGTAAAGATTATGTGGTTCCACACCGCAGCGTGTAGAATAAGATCCATGGCAGACCTTAGGGTCAGTTAGAGAAGGGCCTGCCCATAGCTCCTATTGCCACAGCCTCATCTAGGTCTAGCACCCATCGCCCACCTGAATACAGGACTTGTTTTCCTCCCATGGTAGCTTGGCCTAATGCTAGGCTACCACTCCACTGCTGCCCAGCTGTCTGGCAGGATACAGCAGTACCACCCCAGCTCCACTGCGACACTCCTCACTGCATACACCGTCTCCCAAGTTGTGAATACTTTAGTCTGAAGTATTCAGCTCCTGGGGCTGGGAATATCAGTCCAGGGGACAGAAGGCAGATATCAAGCTTCCCAGTCTCACCTGCACGGTCCCACCAACTAATAATGTGCATCGAAGCTCTTGCCACCAACAGCTGCAGAGACGGCAGCCCACCCCACCACCATGGGCAACTAGAAGATTCTTTCATAGCCTTAGAGACCACCACAGCCTACTGACACTGGCTTGCAGCCTTGAGACCAGAAAGCAGAATGCCCGGTCAAGTCATTGCTAGATGCCTGTTCAAGAGATCCTAGGGGAGGCTGAGCTGTAGGCTATCTCATGGCAACTCCCAGTCAACATAGTCAGGGAGACTTCCAGCTGCCTGGTACGGCTGCAGTGGGGGCACAGTCAGCATCCCCAGTCAGATGTACCCCTGTACCAGTAACTCAGAGAGTCTAGAAATAGGGAATGGCCAGAGAAGCACTGGTGTCCAAGGACAGTGTTAGCATGTGGCCAGCATGAACAGGAATATCTATGCTGGGCAGCATGGAGCCTCTGTTAACTTGGCTGGGTATAGGTTTTTCTGGCTGTGTGACTCCCCGCTTCTTTTGCCTCTGTGGCAGAAACAGACCTCCAGCCCCTCCATGCTTCTGTTGTCAGTTCTGGGTGTATGTGTCCCTCATGTAGACTCTTGTCCCCCTGTACCCAAGGCCTACACCTGGGCCTAGAGACCAGCAGTGCTTGGGATATTTCAGAGCAGCCAAGTGGTTCTAAAAAACACAGGTGGAGTTTCTCATGAAAATCACAGATGCAAGCAGTAATACTTGGCTGATGTGGCACTAGAGGCATGGCCATGACAAAAAAAAAAAAAAAAAAAAGCCAGAGGATCAGAGGGGATTGCGTGGTCCAGGGTGACACTGCCCACAATAGTGCTCTGGTGTCCATATTGCTGGGCCTAGATGCTAACCTGGGCACACAGAGTTCTGGGTGTGGGCCATAAAGGTGCATGAGAGAAGGACCTACATCAGTAGGTAAAAACCATTCAGCTAGGTGGGCCCCAGCTTGCCAGCTAAAGGGAAAGAGAAAGGCTTTGGAGGAGAGAATTCTATAGATTGCTGTAGCTCCCATGGCTTCCAGCCAGCCAGCCTGACATGGACAACCAAGGGAGTCAGTTCCTGAGATACCTTTCCTCTCCTCTCCCAGTTATAGTTCTGTGGAGGCTCATGACCAGTGAGGGGCTGGCTGGTGACAAAAAATGAGGGTGCTAAGCTCTTCTGAACCACTGTGCAGGGCTTGGGGATGGGGGTGTGGGGAAGCTTCCAAAGGGTCTTGATCAAGGAGGTGGTGGAAGACCAAGGCTTTCTCCTTGGACTTAAGCTACTGTCACAGATTTTCTACTTTTCTTAAAAAAAAAAAAAAAAAAAAAGTATTTCTAAGCAGATCTCTAAGACCTTTGATCAGAGCAACTAAAAGGCCTAACCTAGACAAAAATGGTCCTGTGCTCCAGAGCCTCAGGGCAGTTGTGGTTATGGAGCCTCTGACCTCCACCTGGCCAAAAAGCCTGCGCAGTGATTACCTCTGCAGACGCTGCTCCCAGTGGGTTAGCACACAGCAAGCAACCTCCCTCGGGTCCTTACTGAGTGCTGGCAACACAACTCTTCTCTGGCCACTCTGTGAGGTTGTATGGCTACAACGATCTATACCATGCTCCCCATCTCAGTCATATGGCATTTTCACGCTTTCACACCAGTAGCTACCAAGGAAGTGACTACTGGGAGGCCACTGTTAAAGAAACAAAGAAGCCACACCGTACAGGCATTTTGTGTTTGTAGGGTGGCAACACTGGGCCCACCTATTATACTCCCTTTCCTCCAGCTGAAGGCCAGGGGTACTCTGCCTGTCCCAGGCCTCTGCCAACTCCCCATCCCCACAAGCATCACAGGTCGACCCCGTTTCTCCTTGTGTCCAAACCATCCCTATGACCCCTAATAGTCCTAGGAAGTCCAAGGCACAGTCACTAGCCCCTAGCCAACTTCAGATGCCTCTGATCAGAGTTAGGACATGTCCTGCCATTGGCATTCCTCATGTGGACAGGACCTAAAGTTCATAAAAATTCACGGGCTAAAGCAAGCCCGAGGGGTTCAGGCCAGAGACCACTGCCCAGTGGAAAGATCCTAGGTCCCTCTCTCACCAGCCTCAGGCAAAGCCACTTACTCTGGAGAGGACTCTGGGGTCAGGTTGGACATCTCCTCTGGCGTGGGAACTGTGTACAGGAAAGGACAAGGGCAAGGTTGGTGAGAGCTGCAGATTGTACCCATTTTGCCCCTGGCCCAGTGCGCTGTCCATGCTCTGGTGCTGAACCCCCACTGTGCCTCTCCAGGCCCCAGCTGAGCAGAGAACTGGCCAGGCCAGGCCTGTAGACTTCCTGACTACCCAACAGGCCTCGCTGAACATAGCTGCTGCTCAGATGACAGAATGGGGCCTGGGACAAGTGAGGGCACAGGACAGACGTGGAGACTTGTGGAGAGGCCCATAGAGCTGCCAGCTGCAGGCACACTCCATCTCAGCTGTGCACGACCTCCTATGCAGATCCTACCACCTAACCGGCCCCATATCTGTGCTAACCTTGCAATTTCCGGCGGTGGAAACGAGGTGAGCCCAGGAAGCTATTCTTGATGGAGTTGAGCCGTGTCCGCCAGGGCACCCCTCCAACACTAGGACTGGATGGTGGTGTGGGGTTTGGTGTGCCAGCTGGGCTCTCCTTTGGCGTGTGGACAGGCGTCCCTTTGGGGGTAGGAAGGGGACTACCCCTTGGTGAGGGGTGAGGGGTCACCTGTATGGTGGGGACAGATTTGGTGTTTGATTCAGTCCCAGTTGGCAGGAGCCGAGCAGGGGCCGGCAGGGTGGGGGGCCCAGGGGACAGGGCCAGTGGAGAGCCAAGGCTGGCTCCAGGAGGCCGGGTCTGGGTGCAGGCCGGGAGCGGATTGGACTTGGTGCCCTGCAGTGGCTTGTCAGTCAGCTTGGCCTTGCACGGCAAGGTCTGAGTCTTGGGGTTGGGCCGCAGGGCGGCCTGTGGAGAGAGGATGTGTCCAGGCCGAGAGGTGCTCCGACAAGCTTCGGGCTCCGAGGAGGTGGCCGGGGAACAGGCCACATAGGGAAGCTCAGGGGGCAGAGGGGGCAGGACAAATTTCCTAACAGGCTACAGTGGCGCAGAGTAGGGGCAAGAGGGGTGCCGCGAAGTGGAGCCCATGCACCCCCCCGCCCCCATCCACATGCACACACAGCAGCCAGGACCAGCAAAATCATTCAAGCAGGACCCCAAGCAGGACCAGAGGGAGGGGGCAGGCAAGGGAAGGGTTTGCCACAAAATAAAACAAGTGACACACAAGAAAACGGACAACACAGAACAAAAGAACATGCAGTTAGCCAGAGCCCAGCACCAGAACAGCAGCCAGGAGGGTGCCCGCAAAGGATGCCTGTGTGCAAGGCAGGGACGGGGGCCTCTTCCCAGTCTGTGGAGGCCCTGTTCCCCACCCCGGGTACTTTGGCTGGGGTTCCTTTTATTTCCTGAGGCTAGCCCTGAGACTTAGGTGGGTTAGTCACTCACCCGAGGACTGCTGAGAGGACTCGTAGAAAGGCCTGAGGAGGCGCCGCTGATGGAGCGAGACCTGGGGGTGCAAAGCAGAGTGCTGATTCAGCAGAAGGCTCCGGGTTCCTGTCCCCTAGGTGGCCTTTTCAGGAGGCTTGTGGTCCTGGCCCAGAGCTCCAAGGCTCCTACCATGCCCAGGAGGGTTTCTGGAGGCACAGCTGTGTCAGGGATCATTCTGCTGACCTTGGTAGTCACCACCAGTATGCAGCCAAGGTTCCTGGGGTTCCTTCCCACTCAGACAAGCCACCCACCAGCGACCCCAGCCCAGGCACAGGAAAAGGTACTAAGGGGCTCTCAATGAAAGTCCACAGACACTGTGTGGACAGAGGTGCAAGGACACACAATGGAGGATTCCCACGAACTAGATAGAACTTCATGCATTCTGTGATCCTGGCACCCAAGACCAGCCTCTCCAAGGCTGTACTGTACACCGTCCAGTATGTGGCTTGCTACCTGGGCACTTGCTCGGTCCTTTTACATCCACAGCTACCCACAAGAGAAGCCCAGGGCCATCCCACAGCCTTCATCTCAACCCACTATTACCCCACTGGACTGAAGACCTGGCCTGCAAATAGCTAGGGGCAGGTGCTAGCCCAGCGTGTTCATTTCTACACGGGTGAATTGCTGCCCTTCAGGTCAGAGACCAGGACTTCCTTCCAGCTCACCATGAAAGGACACAAAAGCACTGGTTAACCCTTGGCAGTGGGACCTGCCATCTTTGGAGGGAAAAGTGAGGATGGGATGCAGCCACAGGAGAAAAGAGGACAGAAGAGCCCTAGACCAGCCTGCACTGCTCTGGCCTGCCCACCACGAGCCAAACCATACACAGTGGGTCTCTGGTCCCACCTGGGCAACTCTAATCTCTATTGGTTTCTTGCCAGCTCCTAGAGCACTTGTGACCAGAGCCAAGTGTCCATGATCTCCAAGTCTCTCCCCCCACTGCTAAAGGAGCCCAAGAAACAATGGAGACCTATGGTCAGGGCAGCATGCCTGGGTCAAAGTGGTACCAGGCTCCCCACTGGGACAAAGGTCCAGGTGTACAGCTAGGAGCCAGGCTCTGAGAAGATGGAGATGGCCATACCAGGAGATGGGAGAGGGGATACAGGCACGAGCAGTGAGGCCTAGGCTTTGATCCCACCATGGCAGATAGGAGCACATTGCTGGGCACAAGGGAAGAGGGAAGCTGAGGCATAAGCATGGGAGCCATATCAACCTCTCCTCGGTTCAGCAATGCTGGAGTTGAGCTGCAGTTTGTCCGAAGTAGGAAAGATGACTCCAGCCCTGAGGACAGCCAAGTGGGCAAGAGGCAAGCAGGAAGGGGCACAGGCAGGTACAGGGATAGTGTGCTACTAAACAGGATGTGGCCCAGCCAATCAGCAGCATGAGTGGGCAGTAGATGTTACTGGCCTGCAGTCACCTGTCAGGGGCATGGGACACTTAGCCACTTAATCTAACTGGCCAGTCCTTGGAGCAAAAACATCCAAGGCCACTTAGACAAAAGAGTGACAGAGGTGGCAGGCCTATACCCAAAAGGCAGATAGTTCTGTTCAGGGTGCAGGGTTGTGCCCCTGTGCTGGCCCTATGCAAACCTGGAGTATGTGGCCCTCTGCTTTGGGCTGGCCATGGGCCTTGCCCCAGTAACCCCACCCTTCCTTGACTCCTCATAGCTGGCCAGGCTTTTCCCCTGACCTGCTGGATGGTTCCATTCCCAGAAAGGAGAGGTGGAAGTGTCTGTCAGTAAGCCCTGCCTCCAGGCCCGCCTCTGTCTGCCTGGCTCAGGCAGGAATCCTGCATCTGGGGCTGGGAGGACGGGATGGATGGGCAGGGTGTATACCTGTCTTCTTTGCTGAATTGGGGATGGGCTTCAGCGATATCCAGGCTTTTACTGAACACTGCTTTACTATAGCAGGAACAAAGCGAGAAAACAGAAGTTACTGCCCTGGCCACACGCACGCAGGTCAGCTGCTGGGCCATGTGCTGCCTGGCCACACCGAGCAAGCCCTCCAAGCATGGCCCGCCAACCCCAGGCCACTTTAAGGAGATGAAGAGAGAGGAAGGGGACAGGAGCCACAGCACAGCCTGCCCTGGTGACCTTTTGGGTAGGGAGGCAGCCAAGCTTAGAGATATCTACACTCACCACCAGCCACAGGATCCCATGTCCCAACCAGTGGTCCCATCAGAGCCCAGTGTCAAATGGCAAAACCAGAGCATAAGCAGGCCAGATGTGCCAGGACAAGGACCTTCCAGATTCCCTTGGAGACAGCCACCACCCCACTGATGGGCCCACCCTGTAGCACCCAGGGTGCTATTAGGCCTAGAAGGTGTATTAGAAGCCAGGGAAGCTCACTCAGGCTTTAGATGCTACTGGCCCTCAGCTACCCTTTGGGGTTCAAGGGAGGCCAGGGAGAGGCAACCATCTCTTGAGTAGATGGTGTGCGCTAGAGCTACTGGGAGAGTCCTGATGAGGTGAAGCATATCCACAAGAGGCAGAATCCCAGAGAAGGGCTAGGTAAGAGCATGGCCAAGAGGGACCCTTGTCGTCCCGCCTTGTTGCCAGAAGCTGAGTGACTGTGTGGCCTGCCTGGCTGGAAAGTTGGAAGAAGTTTCTCAAGGAGTGAAACTTTGAGGCTAGAGCCTGAGTCCGCCCAGATCCATGGGGAGGACCTAGCAGGGCAGAAATACCTGCACACGAAAGTCAAGGCAGAGGACGCTCTATCTTGATGACTACCTAGCCGCCTCATGGCTCCCAGTTCCTGACAAATTCAGGGGCAGACCTGGCCTGCTTCAGCACACAAGCTCCCAGCAGGAAGAATGAGCAGTGGGTGCTGTGTGCAGAGTCCAAGGCTGACCTCTGCTGGCAAGGCCTGTGGGATCTCCCAGCTCCGGGTCTGTTCACAGATGACCAAAACCCCACTCAGCCAGGGCAGACTTTGCAGGCTCTAAGTGCCCTTCTACTCATCTCTCTCCTGAGTTATACATCTTGCCCACAACACTGCTACTGGCTACCAGGGAAGCTCTGATAGGCAGGGGGCTCTGAACAAAGCTGTAACACACCACAGCCCAGCTCAATACAGATCAGAGGCAGCCAAGCACCAGGGAGGGACAAGCCTGCAGATCAAGGGGCTCTGAACATAGCTGTACCATATCACAGCCCAGCTCAAACAAGAACAGCCCAGCCAGGTACAGCCCAGCTCAGCCTAGTCCAGTCCACCCCAGCTCAGTTCAGCCCACTACAATTTATTCCAGTCCAGTTCAGTAATGCCCAACTCAACTCAGAAGACTCCCCAGCTTAGTACAGGCAAGACAGCTCAGTACAGATCAGTTCATTCCAGTCTAGCTCAGCTCAGCCCAGATCAGATCAGCTAGTCCAGTTTAGTCTAGGGCAGCCCAGCTCAAACCAGACCAGACCACTTCGATCTATCCCAGCTTAGCTTAGTCCAGGCCAGCACAGCTCAGTCAAGTCCACCCCAGCTCACCCCAGTCCATTTCACAATAGTCCAGCCCAACTCAGTCCAGTTCAACTGAGTCCAGTATAGCCCAACCCAGCTCAATTGAGAACAGTTCAGCTCAACCTAACCCAGTTCAATCCAGTTCAGTCCAGTCCAGTCCAGCTTAGTCAGATCAGTCCAGTGCAGCCCAGTTCAGCCCATGCAGTCAGCCAGCATGCTTAGCACAGTGAACTCCAGCCCAGTCGAGTGGCCTCAGTCCAGATCCCAGGGACAGTGGACAGAGACAAGCAAGGCCAGACTAAGGGTAGGAGGCTAAGAACCTGATGCTACCCTGGCCAGGGCAATAGGAAGGAGGCTTGGGCCCCAGGCAGGCACATACCTCTGGCCGTGCTGGGCCATTTCAATGGCCCTCCGTGCAGGCACCGGGGAGCCACCATCTGTTACACTGAGCACTTCCATGGACTTGCGCTCAGGTCGTCGCTTCCCATGCCGGTTCAGCATCGGGGAGTCCACACGCTTCCGGGGAGGGTCTGTGTGCAGACTGAGGTCAGGCTGCGCCAAAAGCCAGGAATAAGGGCACAGGGTGGGCTGGAAGCTTTGTACCTATCTCATTCCTGGGAGGCAGGTCCTCATCCTCATGGCTGGGATACCGTTCTTTCCGGTCCAGGAGGAGGAAATAGATCATCTTTTCCTGATTCTCCCTGCAGCAGGTGAGAGGTGCCAAGAAGGTGGGCATATGGTGACATGGAATACCTGACAATGGCCCTGTAGGAACTCTGGCTGTGGTCACCTGCCTGGGACAGTCCACAGGGATGCTCCCTAGAGAAGCTAGAACTTGGGGCATGAAGTCCAGTGACTAAACCAGCCCTACCCCCACTCCAACATACTCCTCAGATAGCAGGTCCTGCAGCAGCTTGTTGCGGTCTCGGAAGCAGCCCAGCGAATGCATGCTATCCAACACATCAGGGTCAATGTCTTCCAGGCTGGGCAGTGAGCGGATCTGAACCTTGCGTGGGATAGGTTGTTCCGGCTCTGGCTCATTCTTGCCACCTCTGTGGACAACAGGGCACCCAGCAGCAGTCACTCATTTCTGGCCTATTCTGAAGCCATTCCACCCACCCTGAAGTGGCCAGAAGGGTGAGAGATCACCCTCACGTGAGCCCAAGTCCTGCTGCTGTCCCTGCACCCAGCCCTGCAGACCTCCTGTATCCTGCTACAGCCGCTCAGGGAGGTGGAGAGTGAGGCTAGGGCAGCCCCCGAGCTGGCTGGCACCCTCCCCCCTTCCTAGCAGGCCCTGCAGGCCACAGCAACAGGCAAAGCAGGCGTTAGTGGGCAGAGAAGCTACTTACATATACCATATGTGTTTCTGAATGTGCTCTAGCTACAAGGAAAGAGAAACAGGGGGTTAGTACCAGGGGGAGCCCACGTTAGGAGGTAGGGGGCCAGAGCGGGAGAACAGGAGAAGGCAGGGCAGGGGCTGCATTCCCAGAGGCCCAGGCCAGCATCCCTACCCCTGCCCCACCCCAGATGCAGAGGAAATAAAGCCAGGGAAAAAGAGGCTGGGGGTCAGGGGTTCATGGAGAAGAGAGGCAAGGAAGCAAGCAGCGCCCTGGGACACCTGTCCTGCCTGGCTGGGCCCTCCCAGATCAGAGGGCATGAGTGAGGAACCAGTCCAGGAGGCAAAGCCAGGCGGCTGGGAGGGGCTGGGTGCAGGTGCGGGCAGGAGGCTGAGGTAGCCCACTACACCTTTCTCTCCATCCTGACTCAGAGACAGGGATAACTAGATTTGTGGGAGGGGGCAGATGATATCTATTCTAGAAAGGCCAGCCCACAGTGCACCTTGCTTCCTTTACATGGGCAGATGCTGTGTGGTTCAAAACCAACTGCTGGGGCTTCCCTCACACCTTTTCCCACCTCATAGCTGATGGAGCTGTGAGGCTTACACTGCCAGAAGGTATTCCACAAGGATGTCAGAGGGCAGGATGGCAGTAAAGGGGAACAAACTCTCAACCACTCACAGGCTCCCAAAGATTTGGCAGAGTCCACCCACACACACACACTTGGGCGCACACACAGCTGTGTACAGATAACACAAACAGGCATCTTACACACCTATGCACATTTGCACCCACATACTGGTGTGTATAGATGACATACACCTGAGGACTCGCCCTGCACACAGCTGGGCACATGCTTCCCAAGCTGGGCATATACTCTCCCTCACAACAGCTGGTAACAGCCCCCCAACACACACCTAGATACATACAACTATATGTGTAAATAACACACACATGGGTTCACTCACCCTACATGTAGCTGTGCAGTCTCACACACAGCTCCCCCATATACACCTAGGCACACATGCTAGCAAACATGGATCCACGCTGGCTCATATCCACCTGGCGTGACACAGAGACTCACCACTGTGCATGTGGCATGCCTGCAGTACACACACAGGCGCAGGTGGGAAGCCCCACCCTCAGAGACATTTTTCTCCCTAAAGTGCCCAGGAGCAAGTGCTAGAGATGGAAGCTTGGCCCCACCAGGACAGAGCTGTCTGAGGAAAGGACAGGTCCAGAGATGGTGTGAAGAAGGGGCAACAGGAATGCGCAGGGCCTGGCTCCCCGTGGGTACCCAAGTTCTGGCTAGGGCAGAGGAATTAAGCAGGACGCACCGTGAGGCGCCGAGCTGCATCCACCTCAATCATGCCACGCAGGAGACTCTGGCAGTCTGGTGGGATAAAGTGTGGCATGTGGAACACGCCACGCTTGACCTTCTCCAGCAACTGCCGCAGGTTGTCATCGTCGAAAGGCAGAGCCCCCTGTGGGTAAGCAGGACAGCAGGATGACATTCATCATGGGGAGGTAGCATAAGAGGAGGGAAGGAAGAGAGGATGTGGGGAGCAGGGGGAGTGCAACAAGGTGAGGTGAGTGGGGCTCACCACCAGCAAGGCGAACAGGATCACACCACAGCTCCACACATCTGCCTTGCGGCCATCATACTTTTCGCCCTGTGGGAGGAGGGCAATGCCAGGTGTTGGCAATATGCAGAGTGGGGCTATCTAGTGGGGGGGGGGTGGGTCTGAGAAAGGCGGCTGAGCTGTGACTCGCTCAGCAGTAGCAGGATAAGGGGCCCTTCCACCACAGGGACCCCAGTGGCTGCTTACCCGAATCACTTCCGGACAGGCATAGTGTGGGGATCTAAGGGCAAAACAGCAGGTCAGGGGGCAGGAGGCCAGGGTGGACAGCCCATATCTTTACACCCTCCCTGAGGCTTTCTCCACATGAGTCCTGCCCTAGGAAGCCTGCATGTGAGGTCCACAGGCCATGGCTGGGCTGGCCCCAGAAGGATGAATGACTTTGAGACCAAGTCGTCCAATCTAAATACCCTGTATGCTCTGGTAGAAGACAGAGGTCTGGAGCCTGGGGACTCAGGCCTGCCTGCCCATCTATCCAGACCCAGGAGAGAAGGCCCAGAAAAAATGTTTCCCCAGATCCTACCACTGAAAGAAGATGCTGGGGCCAGACAGAGTCCCCACATGCCTACTATAAGGACAGGGGTCCTGTCTTCTGCCCCCAGTCCAGCTCTAGTGCTGGGAGAAAGTCCTTGGGCTTCCCACTAAAATGTCCTGTCGCTCTGCAGTCACAGGCCGGTCTCAAAATGTGTCCAGACTGGGCAGCAATGGCTGTGATGTCTGCCCCCAGGGCTATGCCTTGGGCCTGTGGGGCACCTGTCACTCACCCACAGCTGGTCTCCAGCAGGCTGTCTCCCACCTGCAGGGATGCCATGCCGAAGTCTGCGATACGAATGTTGTTTCTCTCATCCAGCAGCAGGTTCTCTGGCTTCAAGTCTCTATGGCTGGGGAGTAAGACTCAGGTGAGCCTACATGCAGTTCTCCATGCGGCCCCCTTCCCCACTGCAACTCCCTGACAGGGACCGCTCCCCTTTCCAAACTCCTGAGATGTTCCCCTGTCCTCCATAGGGACGAAGCCTGAGTGGGCTCCTGGCAGCCTTTCAATGCCCATAGGAACCCCACTGCCCTCTTGAGATGCAGGCCTGACCCAGCCTGGCCTGGCTCGCACCATATGGAGTGACTGTGGCAGAAGTCCAGTGCAGAGATGATCTGCCGGAAGAACTTGCGGGCTTCCTTGGGGGTCAGCCGTCCCTTCTTCACCAGGTAGTCAAACAGCTCCCCCCCAGACACATGTTCTAGCACCAGGTATCTGCGGAATGGGGCAGGGGAACATCAGTGCCAGCATCATGGCCTGATACATAGCCCCTGCCTGCCCTCCTGCTATCTAGTCAAAGAAGCCTGGTGCAGGGCTCAGAGCAAGGCCTTAGGAGGGCCCATGCAGGATACCTGCTGTGGCTCCTGGTGGCTCTCACACCAGGCAGCTGGGTCCCAGTGAAGACCATATGGAACCCCTGGAGCTGGGCAGAGGGTTAGGTGTGGAAAAGGCAGAACAGAGTGAGGCTGACCCAGCAGGGCCTGCCATCTCCTCCCTGCCCAGTTTCCATCAGTCCCTTAGAGTGGTTTCTGTGGGGGAAGTGAGGATAACTGGAGAATGACATCCCAGTCCCCTAGCATCTTAGCTATATAATAGGACTCAAGAAGTGACCAAGAAGATGCAGGGGCTGCAGGGGATATGGTCTGATGGGGAGGCAAGACCTCCGAGGGAGGGAACAATGAGCAGCCAGTAACACAGACGGGAGCTATCTCATGTGGTGACAGGCATCAGTGGTACTGGACAGAAACCCAGGCTGGGATGGGGACCTTCCGAGACGTCAGCTGACCTGGGGTCCCAAGCCCTGTAAGCGATCCTTGTGGGATCTAGTAGGAGTTGGGGAGGCAAAGCAGATCATACAGCGGAGCCACACTGGGACCAGCATTGGGGGATACAGTGGCAGAGGCTCAGCACTGCCTCAGCAGAGCCCCTCCCCAGGTCCCTCCTGCCTGTCATGGAGGTCCAGGATTATCAACTGCCCAACCCCCAGACTTGTGGAGGCTGACACTCTGCTCACTCCCACCACACAGCCTCAAAAGGGCCAAAATAAGCTTTTCTTCCCTCAAGGTGCTTCCTGTCAGGTATTTGGTCAAACTCACCCTTCATGCAATGCCCAATCTGCATCACTCATGGCCCTGCTTGCTGGCCTCCTAATGACCCTGGCAAGCTACAGCTCCACCCTCTCCCCAGGCTGTCTCACAGGGTCTGGGCCTTGCAGGGCAGTGGGAGGTGGAGACTAATGTATCCCCACCCTATTCAGTAGGGGGTAGTATTAGGAGGGAACAAGCTCTACTGGCCCTAGACCCTGGATTCTCCTCCAGGGAAGCCCTTCCCATTGTTGCCCTCAAGTTAACAGTGTGGGGATCCCCAGGAGCACCAGCCACAGCCTGGTAATGAAACTGTCGCCACTGTGGCTAAGGCTGAGAGCCCCTCCTCCGCCGGATGGCAACACTGACACAGCCAGCTCTCCAAGCACAAGAGCAGCCTGGGCCTCTGCAGCCACCCACCCTGGCCTCCCCAGCTCTCCAGGCCCAGCAATACCTACAAATATTTTTTGTTTTCATAGACGTCATGCAGCTTCAGGACATGGGGATGCTCGATGAGCTTCAGGATGGCAATCTCTCGCTCCACCTGCAGAGAAACCATGTCACTGCCCTGCAGCCGACCACGGCCCACTCAACAGGCCCTGCAGTGGCCTACATGCATTGTTTCCCAGGGTTATAGCATTGCATTTGGGGCTGAGCTCTGGAGAGAAGCAATATCTGCAGTTTGGATCTTGCTATCCCAGATGCCAGGATAAACGCCTTGGGCAGGGGTTCTGCATAAGCTGGCAGTGGGGACCAGGACAGAGCTGCAGATGAGTGTGCTGTGTATATGTGTAGGGGGCTGCTTGTGTGTACAGGGGATGTATGCACCTGCACATGCAGGGTGTGGAACTGTATGGCAGGCCCTGTGTAAAAACACAGGTCCCTCTTCTATAGGCTGCACGATGTCACTGTTCTTAAAAGTGAAGGTAGAGTCTGATTCTGAGCTTAAGCCTAGAACTCTGATGAGCATAGCTTTGCTCAGTCATCTTGGCCCCATATAGGTAACAGCAATGAGAAGCTATTAATAGGCACTAACCTCTCATAGGCCTCTCTATCCTTAGAGTCTTTAACCCCCATATGATCCAATGGGTATAATGTCCACAGTACCAAAACCCTGCCCTTTACCTCGGGACCCCTGTGCATTGGATATATCCATCCAGTGTATCTCCAGTTCAAAACTGATCAGCCCACCAATGCCCCAAACCCTCCGCTCCACCTAAGCTGTTGTCTTCTCTTACAACCGCCACCCATTCAGGTCTCTAAGCTTCTCCACATCGGGAGCTAGAGCTTATCCATCCCTCTTCAAGATAGCCTGGTCCTGGCAGGAGGGGTCTCAGAGGCAAGGGGCACTTCCTCATTCTAATTAGAGGACTGATGTCCAGTCTGCTGCTCCAGTACCACCACTGTCCACTGTAGGACTGCTCTCCGGGATAACACAGTCAAGGCCAAGTGGAATCAATTCTTCCTGAGGATGGAATAGCCCAGGAGCTCATCTGCTATTGCACCAGCAGCAATGGGTAGGATCCCATGGATTAGCAAGAGTGAAAGGTAGGACAGAGGCCACCCACGTCAATCCCAGATACCTAGGCTCATCCCTCCAGGTGGTAACCCTTCTACCCCAGCCTACTGCCTCACCTTCATCAGCACCGACTCACTGAGCTTCTCACGGTTGACAATTTTGATGGCGACCTTCTGGCAGGTGACACAGTGGATTCCCAGCTTCACCAGGCCTGTAGGAGAGAGGCCATACTCTAATCCCAGCACCACTTCATCCCGACCTTAGATAGCAGGGACCACATCCCAACTCCTGACATGCCGTTTCCAAGTCTGTCATATCCTGGCCATTAATCACCTTACCTTGCTCACTCATCAGAATGGATGCATGGGAAAGTGGCTTACTGCACTAAAACCAGATTCCTCCTGAAACCTGAGGTCTTCATGTGCCACTGTCACTGCCCCTGCCCCAGGTCACCAGAGCCCTTCCCCTGGGCCAAGCATATTCCCAGCTGAAGAGACAACATGCTCTGAGTCCAGAGACACTCTGACCTCTAACACAATCTTACTCAAGATGCTTCACCTGCAGACTGTGCCCCAGAGTCCTGTCAGGCCCAGTCCCTCGACATGCTCCCCATGGAGGAGTCTACCATTATGAGGCTGGTGCCCAGAACTGGAGTCTCATGAGGCACATGGATGTTAGGCAGGCTGGAAGAGGTAGCAGAGGTCCTCTCTGGGACCCATGATGGTTAGTGGGAAGCAAACCTGGACCAAGATCTGCAGCCATGAGGCAGAGACTGCTCTTTCCAACTCAGGCTATGTCCAGATACTGCCCCAACAGAATGAGCCACAGCAGGACACATGGAAATAGTGCAGAGCAAAACCAGGGAAAAAGTAATGTAGGGCTAGAGGAAGCATTTCTGATGTGGACAGCTGTCTCCCTTCTCCACAAAGGATTAATTTTCCAATCAAACCAAATCAAAGGGCTCTTGTAAATTGATAAGAAAGCACATATGCCATGCTCATAGACATGTGGATGTATATGCATGTGCATATCTCATGCACATGGCAGTAATATACAAATGGGCGAAAAATGAACACAAAGCAGATATATGTGTAGAAAGACAGTTCATGTTTTGAAGAAGGTCACAACAGAGATGTGGTTTCAGAATGCAGCTGGAGCTGGGGTCCTGGGTATCTAAATGCAGAGCTGAGTTTTCATGATGGGGAAAGCCCAGGCTACCTTGTGAGATCCCAGGCTAAGAGGTGGCCACAGTGGGACACCATAGCCAGGGAAGTCATCTCTGAGGGCTGGCACAGGCTCTGGTGCCTCCTGCTGGCTGTCTTTGATCCAGCACGAATGCCTGTGATTCACACTCAGATGGGGAGAAAGAGAACTAGCCAGGAGGGCAAAGGTACTGATCATCTGATATTATAATTCAGTCACGAATTGGGCTGTGGCACTGGCCAAGGCACTAAGGCGTGAGGTACCTTAGCCAGAAGGTACTCAAGACTTGATTAAAAACTATCCAGTCCCCCAAGAAGACTGCAGGTGCAAGAGAAATGAGGAAGGACAGTATGACAAGTGATAAAGCCTCCTGCCCCAGGATGAAGTACTCTTGCAAACCTAGAAGGCCCACTTGCGGAAGGACAAGGCCACAAGGGCAAAGCAGGAGATGAGCGTGACCCAGAAACAATGTGTCCCCTCAGGAGAGCTCAGAGGACAAAACATGGCTGTTCTGCCCACAGATGGAATAAGAGAAGACTGGCGGGGAGGACAGAGCATGTCAGGCTCCTCAAATGTGTTCCAGGCAGGTAGGCTGTCTTTCGGCTGACTGTATGTATCAGCATGCGAGGGAGAGGGAACAATGGAGTCTCAACAGGAAGAGTTCCATATCTCATCACAATCCAGCTGGCAAGCATACCTGGTAGCCATTTAACCACTAGTGCAGCTAAACCATGAGATGTCCACCAACTGGCCTCATGGGACATGCCGGGCCCTGGCAGATATGGCACTCGCTTCCTCTCTTAGTCCACACCACAGGCACACTCAACCTTATATGGCTATGTGCACACCCATACCTCCCCCATAATGCACTTATGCATATCCAGTCACATACTACGTACATTCCCTTGTCCTCAATGTCACAAACAGATGACATACACATTCAGCCTCCCATGTATGTGCACATACAGCAGAACCCTCACATGGATGGGCACACATACCCACACTCAACACATGTGTGCGCTCATACTCATGCAGCCCTCCAGCCAGACAACAGGCACCATGAGAGACATGTAGAAAAATGTCGTCCTGCCTCAGGAACTGGGAGGACATGGTACTAATATGGAGTGAGCATCAAATAGTAAGAAGACAATGCTGTCATCTCCATCCAGTGTGATTTCCAACGTCTGCCAAACACAGCTGTGTATCAGACACTGTCTCACACTTAGAGGTGGGGAAACTGAGGTTGTGGCATCTACCTAGCTGGCTTTTTAAAAGCCAAGAGGACTAGAACACGGTGTCCCTGAGCCCCAAGTTTTCTTTAGGGGCTTCCTGGGAATATGAGATTATGACCCCTGCTCAGGGAATGAGTGACCAACGAGTAGCTCTAGATGCAGTAGGCTAAGGAGTGGGCAAGCTGTCCTGGAGCCCTCCCTTCTTTCTTCCACTTGCTTCCAGTATGCACAGAAAGCCCATTCCTCATCACTGTATATGGAATATTCCTACATAGCCTAGCATAGCAATGCTTCTCCTTGGTAAGGCTCTCCTGATACTTTACGCTACTCCTTCCCTATCTCATGAGGGAAAATGGGGTCCTGCCTCAGGAATAGGGGCAGATGGGAATCTTCTGGGGTTAGATGTCTGGGTTATGAGCAGTTCTGCTCCTTCCTATTGTGGTGAGTAGGGAGTATGCCTTCAGGAGCCTTGCTATCTGGCCTGCAGCCTCAGGGACAGGCGGCTTTCTGGCGGGAAGCCCATGATCACCCCTCATTACCCAGCCCTCTAAGTTGCTGGGGCTTATTTTCCAATTGTGATTTTATCTCTAATTATTGTCTTCACACAGATGCAGCCTCACATAGAAAAGGAAAGTATACCATGTCACACATAATTACACGGGGCCCTTGCCAGGGTGGGGCTGAGCTGGAAGCAAGAGGAGCCACCAGCTCCAACCGTGCCCTGCTTCTGCAAGGGCAGCAGCAGGTTCAAAGGGACTGGGGCTTCCAAGCCTCTAAAGAGGGTCCCTAGGCTTCTTCCAGTGGTGACTCTGACATGAGTGTGAAGGGTCCAGGCCCCTCTAGAGCTACTCCCACCCACAGGGACCTGGGACTTCTGAGCCTGACTAGGGAATGGGGAAAATAGGCAAATATACAACTATAGTCGGTCAACTCAGGCATTAGGCAGGCCCTGACTGGGACCCCAGTTGCCCAGGTAGCACATGGTGACTGGATTCTGAGCAGTGACCCTCAGTAGAGGCGGAGTCTAAGGACTGTGGCAGAGTGAGGGCAACAGGATGGCCTTCCAAATATACCTGTCCTCTACCCAGCTACACAAAACAGGGGCAAGACACTACCATGTGGGTTGGGCATTTTCTAGGGGGTGTGGAGTAGCAGCTTAGCACTCTGCTTTGCTCTTTGGACTCCAATGACCCCAAAGAATTGCTCAGTTGGGGAGAGGAAGGATCAAGCCTAATTGTGGTTCAAGCCAGGTGATCTTCAAGGATACCCCGGGGATAACTTTGGGTAGTGGAGATGGAAGAGGATGAGGCCACCATTTGGGAGGCAGATCTGGCTCCCTACAAACTTGCAGGTCAAACTTATGGTCAAGTGCCTAAGGGCACTGGACACAGATTAAGATCCAATGCCTCTTCCCTCCTGCCCTGCCATTTCTGGCCTCTCTTATACATCATGATCCTTCTGAAGACCCCAACTGGGCTGAGCCCTGGGAACCATGAGTGCAAAGGCCAGAGAACACGTCTCACTGTCCAGTAACAGCTGCCAGAATAGTCTGCTGCTTGGTGATTTGGATAGTATACACTAGGTAGGTGACAATGTCAGCACTGTAACTCCCAGCACCTCATGCCATAGCAATGGGGTTGGAGAGGCAGAGGTGGCAGTCTACAGATGTTCTGTCCTGAGATAGACAGAACGTCCATTTGGGTGGCAACACCAGTCATGGGTGCAGCATGTGCCTGCATGTCTCATAACTGATGTCCTCCTCAAATGAGGTGCACAATATGTCTGCAGAGGTATCAAGTCAACTGGGAAAGCACGGTCCATTTATAACCTACTGCCAGTTTCTTCCCTCAGTCTTTCCACACTGGGCCAGGGCACCTAGAAAATGCACATGGCTGCAACTTTCTGCTTGTTCCCTAGGTTCCAGTGCTACCTTGAGGAAAATAACCCCCAAAGGAGGTATGACCCTGTTGGAGTAGATGTGGCCTTGTTGGAGGAAGTGTGTCACTATGGGGTTAGGCTTTGAGGTCTCATTTGCTCAAGCTACACGCAGTGAAACAAACCATTTCCTGTTGCCTATGTAAGATTCAGAACGCAGTTACCGCCCCGGCACTATGAATGCCCGCTCGTCACCATGTGCCACCACAATGATAATGGACTGAACCTCTGAACTCTAAGTGAGCCCCTAATTAAATGTTTTCCTTTATAAGAGTTTCCATGGTCGTGGTGTCTCTGCACAACAACAGAAACCCTAACTAAGACAGAAATTGGTACCCAGGACTGGGGTGTTGCTGTGATTGGCCTGACCATGCTTTTGTTTGAAGGAATATGGACCGTGGCACCGTGGATTAGAAATGCAGATGAAAGCTTTAGGTGCTGCTTAATGGGCCATACTAATAGGAACACAGAAGATTGTGGTATTGAGTGTGATTTGAACTGTGGGTGCCTGGATCAAGAGGTTTCAGAGAAGAAGGTTAGTATATGGCCTAGAAACCAGTCTTCGATACTTTGGTGAAGAATGTGGCTGCCTTCTGCCCATGTGTGAAGAGTCTGCCTGGGGCTAACATGAGCTGCATCCACTTGCACTTACATTTCTCAGGCCCTCAAGCTCCCAGTGCTCCAGGGTCTCCTGGTGTACACAGACTCAACAGACTTTGGCTTAGGGTCCCCAGCCCCAGCTCCCCTCTGTGAAGGATGCTGGTTTCTCCAAGTCATTCTCCTTACAAAGCCGAGGTATGACCTGTCTACCATCGCCTGAGAGGAACAATGACCATCAGCCCTTCCCACAGGGTCCTCTCAGGCCGACCCACCCACACTGCTCTACCTCCTCTCTTGCCAATGATGTGACAGTCACACAGCCCCCATCTGTTCACCTCATGGGGGCCTCAGTGCAGGGCTGGCTAGGTTACAGCATACTGCCTACCCTATGCAGATGGGAATCCAGAGGTTACAAGGCCCAGGGTGTGGCACATGCATGTGGGGCCACCTGCTGTTGGGAGTATATGACCCAAAGAAATAGCCTGGATAGGGAGGCATGACTGCCACAGACTCCCAGGTCACTTCCCACAATGCTTACTTCCTAGAGTTTTGTCCAGTGGCGCTCAGGTACAGGACATGGCTGTCTAGAAGCCACCAGTGTCACAGTGCTGCCCAGATCAGGCTATCCCCATGAGCACTATGGGACCAGTGTAAAGGAAAGGCAGCACCTTAGTCAGGGCTTCCAGGAGCCAGGTCCAGTGAGACCTGGGCCAAGTGCTCTTCCCTCCTCTCCTATCCCCTAGGCCGTCTCTTACCAGTCATTCTTAAGGCTCATCCCTTCCTAGTACTCCCAGAGGGCCATCAAAGAGGATACTCTGCCTAGCGTCCTCCCTGGCCTCTCTGGAGCCTTGTCATATCTCAGGAACACAGGAACAGCCAGGTGTGGGGGGCACCTCTCTTCTAGGCACCTGTCTGCACACACTTGGGTGCATCTGCCCTGCCACTACTACCCATGAGGTTGCTCATCAGCCTAGAGGTCACCCTGGGGACCCACCTGGCTTCTGCCAACTCCTTTCCTAGCCAGAGTTGGTTCAGAGGGTGGAAAGGAGTCAGTTCTGCCCAGGGCAAAGTGCCAGTAGTCAGATGCAACACTAGGGCAGAGGATGGAGGGGGCAGGCTGTGGCTGAGCTGCCTCCTGGCTGTGCTGGGAGGATGGAGCTGCACTGCTGTCCTTGGTGCTGAATGCAGTAGGCTGGGGGCAATGGTGCTTAGCCTGTGGCAGCCTTGGGGGCAGGGTCTTGCACAGTTAGCTCGTGCTTGGGTGCAGTGTGTGAGTGGCTGGCAGCAGTCTCCTCTGCGGGTTTTCAGGAGTGAGGTTTATCACCAGGCAGGATGCACCTGAATGCTGGCCCCAGTCAGCTGATGAGCATACAACCTCTAGTTCCAGTAGAGCCCAGCACAGGGTACCTGTCCCGATCTTAGGTTTGAGACTAGTGCTCATGAGAAGAATGCTTCAAGTATCACCTGACCTCCCCCCATAAGTGACCAACTTGCCTCTAGGACCAAGTGCACCTTATCCTAAGACCCCTGGCTCTATCCTGGGAGGCTCAGCTCCCAGGGCAACCACTATAGCACACAATGACCCATTTTTCCTTTACTTCTCTGTAGGCAGCACTGTGGGCGTGTGAAGGGGCAGTGGCTCCCATTTTCCTGAGGTGACAGATGGGACTCACAGCCAGCCAGCCTATGTGGGCTTGGCAGGGGGCGATGCCATCCTGAGAAAATAGATCACAATGCAGAGTCCATCTTGCCCTGGCCAGGCTGCCTAGTCCTTGAGGAAGTGTCTGCTAAGATGCATGACAGACACCTGCCTGAGAAATGGAGTCCCCACCCTTGCCAGAAGGGGGCAGATGTTCTACATCGTGCACAGAGTCTCACTGACAGCAGAGAGCAGATGAAGCCATTCCTGCCAGCCCATAGCTGTCCTTGAATGTCCTGAGAGAACTCTGCAGGCTCTTCTCAGAGAGCAGGCACCATCAGTAGTCTCATAGCTATTACTACAGGTCACATCCCCAACACACACACACACACACACACACACACACACACACACACGTGCGTGCTGGCGGGATTCCCATGGGTTCCTGAAAAGAGCTGACCCTAAAGTTGAGGTGGACGGCCAGGAGGAAGCATCCACCCAGGTCCCCAGCCACCATGCTGATGAGAGAGGTTAAGGAGGCAGGTCCTTTGGGCATAGATAGCCACAGCTGCCCTATGGGTCAACCTTCCTGGTCTCAGCTCTCCCATCCACTCAGTCACTGTTCCAGCAGGCCTCCCTAAACCCACAATGAGCCAGACTGCTGGAGCCACACCCTACACAGGCCCCTCTCTGCGCCATGGGTCCTTGAAACATGGCCACCATTGGGGAGTTGCTCTGCTGAGAGCCTCCTGCAGAGGAATAAGGGCTTTGTACAGTAGCTCTCTGGCCCTGAGCAATGGAAGGAATGGTCTTCACCTCCCAACAACATCCCAGCTGAACCTCATCAGACTGTGAGCCAGGACCACAGCTAAGGCACAATTAAGGCAGGGTCACAGCTAAGTCAGGATCACAGCTAAGCTGGGACTACAGTTAGGCCAAGGCCACTGCAAAGCTTCCCCAAGTCCTGACACCAGGGACCAGGAGGTGATGGTGTTTGCCACCCTAGATCATTCAATGTCAGGGTGACCAGTCATACAACAACAAGGAATGTTCAATCCCTAAAGGGCTCCAGATGACAGGTAGACATGCATAGGGGCAGCCATTCACTGCAGCAGTGCCCTGGCCAGATCGACGGTCAGCAGCCATCCACTGCAGCAGAGCTCTGGCCAGATGACAGGCATGGGGACAGCTAGCCACTGCAGATCAAACTTGCTTTCACCTCCTCCCGTTCCCAAGCCCAGGAGGACAAGGCTGAGCTCTTCTTTAGCAAAAGGAGGCAAGGTTCAATGGCAACAGCTTAGCTCCCCTTCACATCCCCAGCCGTGACCACAGCCCCAGAATCCTTCCTGATGGGAGTCCCATAGCTAAACCACCCCTGGGTAACAAGGGACCACAGTGCTCACTAATCCCACCCCATCCAATGCCTGGGCCTCTCAGGCCAGGATAGAGGACAGAGGGTCAGGGGAAAGAATAGGGACACTGGAAGGCAGCATGGACACTGGAGGAGGGCAAGGGTCTTGGCCATTTCTTGCCCTTGCTGGATACCAAGGTTTTTTGGAGCGGGGGAGTTCTGTATTCCTCTTCCCTTTTACATGCTGGCAAAGTTCCCACTGCTGGGTTCCCACTCTCGTAAACGGGCTCCTCATCCTGCCGCATCTCTCATGAAGATTCCACAACTCCTCCGCTGGCTGCTTGGAAGGCAGGGTTGAGAGTGAACTGGAGCTCCCCCAGGAGCACCTCCTCCCTGCTTGGCCTTCCCTATTCTTGCCCAGCACCGAGACTCATCTGATGCTAGGGAACCCAGAGTGGGAGGCAGCCTTGAGGGTATGGAGGTGATAGACTTGGTGGAGATGGGGCTGTCATGTACTCATTGCTGACGCCTGCACGCATCCTGAGTGCCAACCCTCAAATGGGGCACCCAGGGGAGAGGTGATGACCTTGGGAAAGGCCTTTGCACATTAGTTCAATATCCCAATGTGAGGTATCTGTATTTGGGGGTACCAAAGACTATCAGTGACCCCCCCAACACTGGAAAGAAACTAGAAGGAATTCCCTATAATCTCAAAACTCAGCCCTGCCTACCCTGCAGTGTGAGAGATCACATCCTTTTACAGTGACTTCTGTCTGTAGGCCCAAGAAGCTAACACATGACACCTCAGCTCACATGCACTTGTACGTTCTTCATCACAGACCTGGTCATGTCTCCACAAAGGCTCGTTCACAAGACATCTTTGTTTATTGCAATGACTGCTGTCAGCAAATACACCTGCACTGGCCAGAGGCACTAAGACCTACTGCCAGGCTTGGACATAGAGGACAGAATGGTAGTCTGAGCAGGTGTCCCAGCAATGCTACCGTGTGACCAGAACTAGGCTCACAGGCACTTTCCTCTTTAATCATGAAGCTCTGCTCTTTTCCTCAGAAGGGAAGTGGGCTCAGGGCCCGGGGTCACACGCCCAGAAACTAGGTTGACCAGACTTCAGGCCTCATTCCCCTGCTACGGCACCAGCAGTCAAGGCTTCCAGCTAGGTGGTGTCCCAAGCATTACCCCTCAGTCCAGGCTCAGGATGGCTACCATGAATGGACAAAGGGGCAGACAAAAAAGAGAGACGACAGAGGGACCATGTTTATCTGTAGTCAACCTCACTGAGGAGATGAGATAGCCCAGGGATAGCGCTGGTGGGAACATAAGGGTCCCAAGAAGTCTGGGGTCATGAGAAGATCTTTGACAGCCACCAGCTGTCAACACAGACAGTGCAGTGCAGCTGCCAGCCAGAGGGGCTTCCTACCACACAAGGCTGAGCAGACTGGGGGAACAGACTTTCCCAGGGCTGAGCTTGGGGTATCCTTGGAAGTTGGTTGCCAGTGTTCCAAGTCACCAGAAGCCTCTAGCTCTCCAGAGCCCATGTTCAGTGGGACTTCAGGACTCCAGATCTCTAGAAGCTGACCCTTCCTCTGCTTCTGAGAATGACAATGCTCTAGAGAGTCTGGCACTTTAACTACAGTCCTGGAGCCTGGCTCCTGACCCAGGAAGGCACCTAGATTTCCTCACCCCCAAGCCCCGACTGGCCCCTCTTCTGATCCTGATGACAGATCATGTCAGGCTGGAAATCAAGGCTGGTGGGCAAAGGGATTAGGATGCCTGGGGCACACAGAGGGGAGGGGATTTGGCTCCTGGGTTGGGGGTGCTCAGACCTAGGGGGCAGCTTCAAAGGCAGACTGGCTTGGAACATGCCTCTCCCACAGCTGGGCTGTGCAGACTTTGAAGTTGTAGACATCAAAGTATTCGTGTTCTCAGCAGCCACACAGTTGTGGGTGCCGAATCAGCCTCCCCAGCCACTCCTCACCTCTCAGCCTCTACCCCACAGCTTGGGCATCCACGTCTTCAAGCCATGACTGTAATCAGGATTCCCCAATTCTAGGGAGGCTGAAGACAGGGTACAGGCAAAGCTCCTCCACACAGATCCTGAGGACGCCCACCAGTGCGCCAGGGAAGGAACACATCTCTGGGGAGACAACTGTTAACACTCCGAAAAGGAATCTCTCAAATTAAATTAATTAAGCCCTGGAATATTTCACATGCCAGAGGCCCTTTAGTTGCCTCTGTGCACTCCTTCTCCCCCGGCCTATCACCCAAATAGGGGGCAGGGGTCTCCAATTCTTAGGCAAAATGTGCCCCCAGGTCAGTGCCCACTAAAGGAGGCTCTGACCCAGGAAGGGAAGGGATGTGAAAGGGGAGAGGAGCACGAGCCTCACGTGAACTTGCTGTGCTGTATCCCAAGTCCCTTCCCAGACAGAGTCATCTCTATAGCCCATGGATGGGCAAGGAGGGCTGGGAACCTGGCTTCACTGTAACTTGGTCTGGCAGGAGCTGAGTCCTTCCAGCCTTGACACAGGGTCTCCCGGTATCCTTTCCAGGTAGTAGACATCAAATGTGAAGACTCCACATTTGAAGGACCAACAAATCTGCACTTGTTCATCTCATCTCCCATTGAAAGGTGGCTAGGAGCTCACCAAGGAAGAGGCACAGGCAGGGGTGAAGCCAGGAGCCATCCCCACTGCCCGAAGGCATCCTGGAGGGCTTCAATACTGGGCACCCAGGCCTCCAGGGACAGGCTGGCAAAGGCTTTGAACAGATGGGAAAGAACGGCAGTTTGGGCCAGGAGTGGACACAGAGGTATTTTACATATCAGGCCACAGTCAGGTGAGGATACAGAGGTCACAAGAGAAGCTACAGGAAGGATACTGCTCCCAAGAGAACTTTCCAACCCAGGCAATGCACAAAAATGGACCTGGAGTTTATAAAATCAAGCTTATAATACGTAGACAATGCCACAAAATAGGAAAAAAATAAAGGCAACTTAGAACTCCAGGAAACTCGAAGGCCTCAGAGACATGGCAAAATATAAGTGGACCACATCATGAATGTTAAGCATCCATGGTATCAGATTTAAAAACAAAACAAAACAAAACTACTCAACAGGTTTCCAGCCCCCTGACCTCCCAACTCTATGAAAATCAGGTCTCAATACAGAACCACTAGGCACACAGGTAGTGTCCTTCCAGTGAGTCACTGATTCCACCCTGGAGTCAACCCTGTCCCTCATTCCCCCTGTCCCATTCTCCTGCCATCTAGCAATAAGAAAACAGTGAAATTAAATTGACCCATATAATGGGAACATTCTACGAAGTGGTGAAGAAATCCCTTTTGATCCCCGACTGGGGGAAAGATTAACCCTGTGCCTCTACCCCACTTCTCCACATGGGCCCTAATGTTGGATGTTTCCAACAGAGAGCGCCTCTCACACCAGGTCCCAGAGGACCCAGGTCACCTGAATGCATCCCTTTCCAATCAGAGAATGGCAGGAATGGGTAGCAGAGGGAGCCCAGCCTTCCTCCACATCAGGCCAGGGGCTTCAGAGAGCTCTGAGGCCAGCCTATGTCACTCCTGTGATCGTTAAGCAGGCAAAGCCAATGTGATCCCCTGCAAGTGGACACCCACCAAGCAACGAGGCACTAAGTACCGATCCACCCAGCCTGCCAGCCCCAACATGTCCTTTTGTGACTCATCAGTGCCACTTCACACTGTCAGCCCAGGAGAGGAAGGCCATGCTTGTATGCACCTCCGCAGCAACTTCCTGGGAACCAAGAGACACAGACTTGGGACTAGCAGGGTCTCTATCTTAGAACAGTCAGAGGGGCAAAGCTCAAGTCCTATCACAGCTGCCTCTCCCTCCTCTTTGTCTGGCCCAGTCTCTGTATACTGGGCAGAGAGGAAAGGCCTTTTCATTGAAGGACGTGATATCCTTAATTTTCCAACATACCTGAGGACAGGGTCACTCTTCTCTGCCAACACCAATGCCAGAGGCCTTCACAAGCTAAAGGGACCCACTTGCACTCAAGACCATGTAATGGTCCTGTAGGAACTCACAGCATCTTGAGGTGGTCCATCTCCCCTCAGCACCCTCTAAAGGCCCACAGGGATCATTACTGTGTGGGTCTTGGAGGTAAGACCAGAACCCAGGAACTGGGAAGGGGAAAATTCTCTGGATTAATAGGGAGGATGGTGGGCTTGGCATGTGCTCATCTCTACCATGTCCTAGTGAAGTCATCTAACGCAGAAGACTGGAAATTGGAGAGAGCCCTGTCTACAGTGGAGTACAGGACCACCAGAGGTGCCTATAGCCAATATAGCCAAACTGGTTCCAGCCTTAGTGTGAGTTGGGGTAGCTATGAGACAAATACCCACTCCACCATCCTCCCTGGGAGGCCCGGCTAGAACACCAACCAGGCTTGTGGCAGGGAGGAAGGGGCATGTAGCTGAGGATCATGCACTGGCTGGCAGGTAAGCTTATATACTATCTTTTGCTGTTTGGGGTCCAAGGAGATCATGACCTATATCCACCTCTGGAGAATGAGGGGCCACATGGTGGTGGCCTGGGAGCCACAGTCATGGTAGAACACTGTGTCACTGTGTAGTCTGGGCCCTACTGCCTACACTAGGCAGGTGGGCAGTGTTGGATCCAGGGTAGAAACTACCATGGGATCCTTACCACTGTCTCCAATTGAGCACTGACACCAGCCCCTTCCTTTCTGATCCCCTCTGAGGTGCCTACTCCCTTGCCACTGCACCTCACCTAAGGAAGCCATACCCCAGTTCACTGACTGTTGGGGAAGATGCAGCAGAGAAAACACACTGGGGCTAGAGGCTGTGCTCCAGAGGGAAAGGCAGGTAGGGGTTTCTAAAACCAAACCAGGTTGGCAAGTTGCTCCTGGGTACCAAGGTCAGGTTTATAGCCAGTGATGACCTCCTCCCCAGAGGCCCAATGATGTGGGAGTGATTTTTTAATCTGTTGTTTTTATTGGTTAATTAATAAAGAAACTGCCTAGGCCCATTTGATAGGCCAACCCTTAGGTGGGTGGAGTAAACAGAACAGAATGTTGGGAGAAAGAAGCAGATTCAGGGAGTCGCCATGGTTCTCCCATTCCAGACAGACGCAGGTTAAGATTTTCCCTGGTAAGCCACCTCGTGGGCTACACAGATTATTAGAAATGGGTTAGATCAATATGTAAGAGCTAGCCAATAAGAGGCTGGAATTAATGGGCCAGGCAGTGTTTAAAAGAATAAAGTTTCCGTGTAATTATTTCGGGGCATAAGCTAGCCATGCAGGAGCGGGGCGGCTGGGACGCAGCCCCGCTGCTCCTATTACAACAGCCCAAGGACTCAGCTCAAGTGCCAAGCTCCCACAGTACTTGGGAATGCAACAGCTGACAAGGGCTGGTCTCCCTATCCACGGTGAAAGTTCCCACTGTTTGCTCAGGAATTTGTCTAGGCCTTCCCAGAAGCTCAACTCCCTCTCTCACCCCCTCATGCACCAATATGAACTTTCACAGGCTGTAAATGTCCCATGCAGGGTTGGTCCAAACCTGCATTAGAAGAGATCCAGCCTTGAAGAGATCAGAGTACTGAGGGCTGAGCCTGGGAGAATAGCCAGGTGGTACTCCACAGCCCAGCTCTACCTGCCAGGTCAGGCCAGGAAACTCTCTGGGGAGGAGGGGAGGAAGGTCTCAGAGATACCTGGGACATGACTATCTATGGGTGAGGTTGGTGTCCCAGGGAGGCATTTTCCTGGCTTCAGGGTGTGTGAGAGAGTCATGTCCACTGTCAATCTCTCTGCCCTGACATTCACTTCAACAGAAGCTCTCCAGCTGGAAGCATGAAACCCTTCCCAATCTGCCATTCTGAAATCAGAATGGGGCTGAAAAGTGCTTTTTAAAAAAGAGGTTCATGAGTAAAGCCCACTCACAAGTCTTGGGGGTCAATGGCCCCGAGAAGGTCATATCCCTCCCTCTTGAATGATCCTTGAAGCATCCCTGTCTCCAAATCTCAGGCACCTCATATAGAGTCCTCCTTCTCTTCTTCCAAACCTCCATCTGTTGCCATGGTGACAGGAGCGATAAGGCAGGAGCATCCAAGGCTCCCCTTTTATTCCTGCCTCCTTTCATTGGGGTTAGGTTCTGATCCCCACTGTACCCCAGACACTTTCCTGGCCACTGAGTCCTGTGAGCACTGATTTTCAACTGTCCGCTGACCCAGGTCCCTTGCTGTGCCCTCATCTGCCAACACCCAAAAGAAGGGGTGCCCAAGGACATCCTGGCTGAGGTTCATGGATAATGCCTGTGTGGGTAACCAGCTCCCAAAGTCACAGAATATGGCTCCTTTTATGTCTGCTACCCATAAAACTTCCAATGGCCCAAAGAATAGAGGAGACATCCAGTACCCATCTGTGCTTAACATTGGGGACTCATTACTGTCCAGGACCCACAGCAGCCAACAATCCACCAGTATGCTGCACAGGTCTTTCCAGCATCACTCTGAAGTTCACGCCACTCTACGGCATAGAAAGCAAGGGCACCCCTACTATAAGATACCTGAATCTCAGAAACTAGAAAGGCTGAATGACAAGTGGTAAGAGGGAAGAGGATATGGATCCATCCCCAGGGTCTTCACAGTCCCTGTCTTCTGTTTCAAACAGTTGATGTGTACCTCCACACACTGAGACTTGCTGTCCAGCATTCCCACCTCACCTACATCCCATAGCACTCTCAATAGACAACAGCTACAAGAAATTCAAACTCATTTTATCTTGTATTCAGCACTCATGTACTAAGTCATCAGCCAATCAGGAAAGCCTGCACAGCCTTCACGCACCCCCCCCCCCAAAGTATCCTTGCATTCTTTGCAACCATAGCTAAGTTCCATCACTGTCAAGGTCTGCCTTCTGCCACTTCACAAACTGGTTAGCATGGCACATTATCCCAGCCTTTGGAACAACACATGGACGTTAGTATGACTTCTACAATCTAAACACACAGAGTGACAGGCTGGTGTGGGTCGGGACATTACCAGCACCCGTAAGGCTATGACAGGTAATTCTCCAATGAGATGTAGATGGCCTAACACCTGAGCTAAGTGGCTCCACATGCCCTGCCCGGGAAGTATCATGGAGAAACTGTCCTCACCTGCCAATACATCTAGGACAGGCTCTGAACTCTGACCAGAGTTTAGAATGCTCCAAGACCAGGTCATCCCCTCAGGTATTAGAACAGACTTTCAGGAAAGGGGGAAAATTTTTGTGTAAAGGAAGACATAAAGTGACAGAGGAATAAGAAAAAAAATAGGCATCACATCTGTAGCCTAGGCAAGGCCACCTCTCCAGGGGCCCAGCCACCAGTCCAGCTCTTCCAAAGGCTCTCTTGTTCCCAAGATGGAGTCAGCATGAGAAGCAGGAGAAAAGATTTGACTTGGATCTAACTCTGTGGCCAGGCTAAGGTCTGCAGGCAGATTCATAGTCAATACTGGACTGGTAGTGTGGGTGTCTCCAGTGAGTGAGACCCAACAGCCAAGCCTGACAACTGGCTACAGCACTCGGGTCTGGCAAGAAGCATGTACTCAAGCTAAGGGACAATAAGGACATGTATTCTCTATAGTTGTTTCAATAGTTCTGCCCTGGGCTCTGCTCCTTATGTACACTGACATGTGGTCTAGGCACTGAACACCAACCCTCTAACGCCAGGATTCAGGATGGGTAGGTGAGCCTCCCTAAGGGTACTAAGAGTACTAAGAGTAGGACCATAAACATGTGTAAGAATGAAAAACAAGGACTAGACTGAGGAAGTACCCCATAGCAAACTGTAAGCCCCACAGTGGAGGAGGCTCGAGGAAATCTAGGCCAGGCCATGAACTGGGTATCACAAATACTCCACATTGGCAAGAAGAAAAAGCAGACTACAGGTGTGTGTCCTGGAGGAGAGGCTATGGGGATGTTGGGGGAGGGGTGTCCTGAGAGCTGGACTTTATGGTTAAAGGGTCTAGGTTCCTGGCACATTCCAAGATCTACCATCAATACCCTATGTGAGGGATGGGGGACAGTTCCATGTCTTCCATTCATAGAGGAAGAGGGGCCAAGAACTTGTAGCAGAGTGTTAACCCCATGTACACCCCCACAGAAGCCCAGCAGCAGGAAGGATTGTACAAGAACCCATGTGGAGGCCTCAATCCCCCACTAGTGTGCACCATGGGCATCCTCTGCAGTCCCCTCATGTTGGGCAACCTTCCCCTAGCACCCTTATCTGGGGTCACAAGTGCTATGAAACTGGGAATTTCAGGGCACACAAGGAATCTAGCAGGACATCCCCCGTATGCCACTTCTGTTATACATGCTGGAGACTCAGCCAGGTCTGGGAACTCCCTTCCTGCTGAGGCATGTCCCTAGAGGTTGGAAAGGACCTCCCACTCCAGTCTCCACAGTGCCAGGTGATCACATTACATTTCTATTAACTGGGCTCCGCAATTCAATACTGCAAAATTATCCCGATGAGGTATTTTTGATAAATCCCTTATCTATTCAGTAATTCAATTGAGTGAACCGTTCATCTAAGCTGGTGTCCTAGTTAAAGAAACCTTGCTCTTCTTCCCTCCCTAGGTGCAGGACCTAGGGAATGGAAGCAGGTGATTAGGCCACTGGCTGAGCTGCTTTCAGAGTGGCAGGCCTAGAGACCCCAGAAGGAGAAGGTTCTGACGGAGCAGCATTTTCCTGGAAGGCATGTTTAGGGTAAAGGTGGAACAATGAGCAGGGGCCAGGGGCAGCCTGATAGGGTGAAGGATGTTGATGCCCACACCTAGGGAGCCAACACTGGGAACACCCATTGGCCTCCATGAACGTGAGGGCAGATTCCCACCTCCTGCATGCAGACCGTAGTACAGTAAAGGAGACACAGCTAGTGGTAGTACTCTGACCAGCAGCTGCCTAGCTTCTGAGGGACAGGACAGGCAGGGCAGAGATACAGGATTACAGAGATGGGCAGCCTGTAATGCTCTGGGAAGGTGGGGGCCTGGAAGGAGCAATTACAGCCTGCAGGCCTGACTGTGGGAGTCCAGACAGATATCCACTCCCATGCTCCCCTGTGTTGGCAGAGCTGAGTTCTGTAGCTGCTATCTCCTGCTTTGCACCTGCCAGGCCCCACCCCTTCAGTGCCCAAGGGATGGGCAATGGGGTTGCCATGGTGATGAGGTTGGGGATGCCTTCCTTGGGAAACCCCAGGGAGTCTCTGACTGTCATCCCACACAGAGGGAGACATGAGAGTTCAGCTCTACACACACACACACACACACACACACACACACATACCTTGTACACACTTTCACACATGCCTACATGTACATAGGTACACAAGCCTACAAAATGTAGGACACAGACACACACGTGCACACATAGACACACAGGCCTACAGATCTGCATACACCCTCAAGCCACATTCTAAAGCAGAAGGCTCCAGGTCTCCCCATCTGAACATCTTGCAGGCTTTTCACTCAGGCCCTCTGACAGCCAGTGATGGGCCACCCCAAATGTTCTCCCAGAAACCCAGACACTACTAAAGACAACTTGCAAAACCTACAGATGTCCCAATTCCACTAGCTCCTTCACAATCAGTCATGAGTGTCCCTTAGCAGCATCCTCCACAAGCATGTGAGGTCCTGGCAGGACACTCTGGGCTTTCTCACCAACAGAACCTAGTAACTCCTTGAGAAATTCAAGGGCAGAAAAGGCCTCGATCCTTAATCTTTCCAGGGATACTTCTGCCCATTACTACTGGCAGCTATGAGCACCAATGGGCCAGAATAGGCAAATCTACTCCATTTAGATGGGACTCACCTGCCTCCGCCTTCCTCCATGTCACTTAGCCAGTGTTCACCCCATGCCTGCCCTGTACCATCCCTGTGGCAAGAATCCACAGAGCAGTAAACTAAGACAGAACCTATGAACTAAGAGGAAGCTGAGGAGTCCAGCTGTTGCCTAGGTGTCCTTATAGCCAAGGAATGGGAGACAGCCTGGCCAGTACTACTCTCATGTCCAGGGAAGCAACCTCCCTTGAGAAAACATACACAGATCAGGGACCCCTCCCCCCACCAGGGGGACACGCTGCCCAGATAATCAGAGACAGGGACAGATGGACCCATGCCTGGCCTACAATGCTGATGGGAGGCCACTGTCAGGGAAGGGAGTCACGCTGAGTCCTGCAGTCACCTGCTGTCAGGGACAGAAACACTGGCCCCACCCCCGCAGCAGTGCCTGCCCGTCCATCCTCAAGCAGGAGGCCAGTAATCTGCAATAAGGTAATAATAGAATCTGCTTAGTGGGCAGCGGGCAGGAAGGACAGGGAGAGGAGAGAGGCAGAGCTTGCCGGCCCACACTCAGTACTTCCAAACAGCAGCATCTGTCCCCAAGTATCACCGAGCTAGTGTCCAACTGAGAAGCCCAGCATTATGTCTGCCTCAGCCACCTCTTCCTCTCCAGGCTGCCACTCAGGTTGGGGGCTGCCTTGTCCAAGAGCTCTCCTTTGTCCTCATCCCAGTTCCCAATCGATGCTAGAACTTGGTATCAGAAGGCCTGATTCTGTGCAGTGGGGTCTCTATTCCCGTGTCTGCCTCCCGGGCACTAGGCAGGGCCATCTGGCTGGCTCTGTCCTCATACACCCACTCTGAAGTCCACAGTTCTGGGAGGGAGCCCCTGGAGAGGCTGGGACAGAGGAGGAAGGACCAGGAAGAGCATGGTGTTGCAAATGCGAGCAGAGCTGGGAAGGCAGACAGTGAGAGGCACGGGCACAGAGGAGAGGCCTGCTAGAAGGAGCTGATCACCACACCTCAGGTCCCATAGCCCTAAAGGCCTTGGGGTGCTGGAGGTCAGGAGGCAAACCATCTGACCCTGGCAAGCCTCCCAGAGTAGCTGAAGCCTGGAGGAAAACGCTGTAGGAAATGCAGGTGCTTCTGAAGGGCTGGAGAAGAGCACTAGCTCTGGAAGCTTCCATCTAGAGAGTGGGTCAAAGCACATTGGGCAGTCAGACCCAGCCTTGGCAGCATGAATGAGCCTGCAGGCTGGTAATTACTTGTGGAGACCCCCCTCCTCCCACCCCAGCCATGCATCTACCAGCAAGAGAGCAGCTTCAAGAGCATCCGACTAGCACATGCCCAACCAGCAGTGCTGTACTAGGGAAAGTGGTACCCTATCAGCTCAGGACCCACAAGAGTCCTCCCTGGTGGAATTGTCATCCCAGCACCGCAACAAAAGATCCAAGGCAGAGATCCCCAACAGTGGTCTGTGAACCAAAGACAATGTAGCTAGGGGTGAGAGCCATCATCCTCCCTTCTCGGGCCTGAGAACAAAGTGACCTAACCAGGCTCTGTGTTCCTCTTCTCCAGATGATGCTAGGGTACATGCAGGAAGTACATAGGTCCCAGAGGTATGTGTATCAGGAAAAGCAGCATGACACAGGAGAGGGGTTGGGGCAAGGGTACTTCTGCAAACCCACTCCTGCCTGCATTTGTCAGTGTGTCTAGGACAGTTAAGCCAAGCTCTGGGGAATAATGGGACTACCAAGTGCCTATGCCAAGCCTATAGCATGACCCCTTCCCCACAGACACTGGGTCCTGATGTCACTGGATTTCCAATTTGCAGCCTGGGATAGCCCTCAATATATCCTTCCAAGAATGGGACAGGACAGTGGGCTTGTGAGCTCTTTCAGCGAACACAGCTGTGGCAGTTACTGTGTGCTGTCAGACTGCTTGTAACTCCTCTGAGATTTGGGGTTTGGCACCCACAAATGAGCCCGCTTCTTTATCTATAAAGATACCCCTGCAGCTGGTTCTTCATGAATCCTCTGGCTCAGCAGTCCCTCCTGAGACCCCCAAGGCCTCTCCTTATTGCAAATGTCACCTGTTTCCAGGAATTCCCATCTCCCAGTTAGCCTGAGGGAGGTGACAGGAAAGATGGACATTGTGTGCAAGGAGCCAGTAGAGCTAGCCTAGGATCAAGCCCTGAGGAAATGAAGGACTCGGGCTGGAGCAGCCAGAAGTGAGCACTAGTAACCTCTCACCTCCATGGGTAGGGTGCAGGAAATCAGCCTGGCCTACAGTCAGTCTCTCCTCACTTCACATCCCAACAGCTACCCAAGACCATCATCACATCCTAGCATGCCATCCACCCTCAGAACTCTGAAACAAGCCACACTCATCAATGGCAGACCTACCCCAGCCCCGAGATGCCCACGTGAAAGGCCATGTCCGCATCCTCCTGCAGTCAGAGCCACTCACAGGAGGATCTACCACCTGGTGAGGAAGCCAATGTCAGAGTCTGTACCAATGAGAAGTGTCCTCCTCCAGAGGCAGTCGGAGGCCTGCACCAAGCACCCTTGAGCACACAGGCCAGGCCAGGACTGGCAGCAGGAAGCCCAATATGTGTAAGTTTCCATTGGCCCATAGCCAGGTCCATGTCCCAACAGCAACTCAAGGCCATCACAAAGCCCAAAGCCATATCTGGGAGACAAATCTTGAAACTCACCAAAGACCTCTGAGTCCCTCACACAGCTCAGCACAGCTAAAGCTTGGGACTGAAGACCAGAGGCTATCAGAAGCACACTCCCCCCAACCCCACCTGGCAGAAGTTGTAGACTTCAGCACAGTTATGCTGGACAGCTCCCAATTAGTAACAAGCAAAGGCGGAGCTTAGAACAGATTCTCCACAGTAGAGCAGAAGGCCCGAGGCTATCCCCCAAGAGGATCCCAGGAATTTGAGGCCCCTGCACCACTTGGCTTTGCCAAAGGCTTTCTCTGAAAAGTAGGGTGGGCAAGGGTCACTAGATGCTGGCACCCAGCAGCCAAGGGCTCTCTCAGTACAGGGTGGGCAGGGGTCTGGGGCTGCTCAGGTAAAGGGTAATAGTCCCAGGGACTCCTCAGCCCTGACACCTCCCATACGTGGACTAACAACAGGCTGAGGAAAGGTGTACTCTTCTAAACTGCCACAGTTGCATGCATACCCAAGATACCTGTGATCTAGACATGTATTACAGGCACTAAGCTTAGCCTGCTATAACAGCAGCTCCAATGCCAATGAAAATACTCATTCTCCAGGGATGCCCATGCCAGTTTCCTTGCATCTGCTAGATGACAGGCAATATGACCATGATTGCCACTGCCACTGCCTCCCAACTCCTGGCACAGCCTCCTGAGCCACACAGAAGCCATAAGTCAGTGTGTTAGCACAAGAGCTCCATGAAGAAAGGTGCTAGGATGTGGGGCCTTGAAGCAAGGGGCCTGGGTAGGCTGGCTTGCTTAACCCAGCTCCATGCCTACTGCACCCACTGTCCATCTGCTGGAAATGTAGTGTCCCTAGTGGTGCTCACAAAACCACATTCTGACTGCATGGAAGCCCTCTTCTCTGGAGATGGAAGCTGTATCATGAGCCAGTGGGCACTGAGGGACACTGCTGCCCTGCCTGGCATATATGAAGGCTGGCTCTGAGCAACAACTCTGACATCAATTACACAGGAGTTTGAGAGACCTGGCCTAAGCTGGGATGCCATCCTTCTACCCATACCTCTGTCTACACCTGCTGAAAGGCTCAGGACAGATGATTGGATCTACGGCAATCCCAATGCCCAGAAAGAGGCCACTCTCACCCTTGAGAAATCCACCCACCTAGGTTTCCAGAGGAACAGATCAGCAAATGCAAGCGGTCAGTGGAAGAGGTTCAGGCCCTGGAAAGCTTTTTACTCTCATTCAAGTGCTGGACCAGCTTATGCTGCTTTAGAAGGAGAGTTACTTCTGGGATGGTAACAGCTCTGTGATCCTCCGAGTCTCTGTCTTTTATATATATATATATATACTGGAACATTACCAGGTATGATTTCTTTCCAACTAAGTAGGGTTGAAACAAAACTGGGTACACATTGCTGGGGGTTGCAGCAGGGAATGTCAAGAAGGGGCATACTGTGTTTTAAAGACCCCTCTACATCCTACATGGCAATGCCATAATCCAGGACTGACCCAACACAGGACAGTTTCCATAACAGCCTCAAACAATAGAAATCCCACAGGACATCCTTTAAGCTGAAGACCCTCTGTCGGCTTGCTGCCCAAGTCCCTTTCACTAATGCCCAGTATGTTGGAGACAGGGTCAGAGTGAGATGAGCTCAAACCAGTAGGAATCTAGGGATTTGCTTGAGACTTCACGGGCACATGAGAAGAGACAGAATCAGCCTGCCTGCTCACTAGTCCAGAGCCTGTGAAGGTGGCAAAGGTGCCATTCTGAGTCTCAAGAGACTGGGCCTGCCCAGAATCCCCTTGGCTAGGCAGAGATGACCATAATCCCATCACCTCTCTCTGCCTGCTGCTCCGCCAACAAGGGTTCCAGGAAAATCTCCTTGGTGGGAGGGGTAAACAAGCAAAAAGAACCACTTATCTTCTTTCCCCTTCTTTCTCAGGTCCTTTAGCCTGCACATCACTGACCCTGAGGTTGTCACTGACACATCAAGAGGCACAGAACTGCTCAGTCACATTTAAGAAGGTCTTCCTGGCATCTTCTCATTGTCTCACCCCCACATAGACAGAGGCATGAAGAACAAAGAATTCCCTACTGTAGTCTGGTCTCTCAACTAAGTCCTAGGGATAACCTGCCCAGAGACACGGTACACAAACTCTGCCACAGGACAGTCGTGACGCCAGGGCTTCCAGACAGGTGCAAACACTACTTGCTGCAGTACAGGATGGGGCTTGCCCAGCTCCTCGTGAGATGGACTTGCCTTTGGGGAGTGTCAGGTCAGTGGGATCATGTCTGCAGCCCCATCAGCCCTGAAGGAAGGTGACACAATGTGACTCTAAAGACTAGGAACCTACTTGATGTTGTGTGTATGAGATCCAGAAACAGCCAGAATAGATGGACACTGCCGCTTCCGAAAGCCAGTGAAATTCTGTGCCCCTCAATACGGTCTAAAATGAGAAGGGCTGGCATTCTGGGTATTCAGGTCACTTCTGAAGGGCCTACTAATCACACCAACACAAGCCGGAGGCTGTGTCTGAGAGTGAGGCTGAGGGTGGTGTTTACAGCTCTTTTATTTGAGGGAGGGGCTTCACCTGACCACACACGAGGAAGCTGAACAGATCCTTACCTGTCCAATGGACTCCAGTCCCAGAGCATGAAGACCTCCACCTCAGGGACAACCTCCCCAACCCCAGCACCAATAATCCCTCAAAGTGGCCCACTCTGGCCAGTATCTTTCCTTGGGTGAGGACTTGTGGTCACGACAAGAGAACTCTCAGTTGAGGACAGAAGCCACATGCTGAGTAAATCAGTATCCAGGGGCCCAGGAACCCAGGAGAGCTTGTAGCAAGCCAACTCATGTGGCAGTAATCCTACCAAGTTGGCTTCACCCTGGCCATGGGCTCTTGGAACAGGTTCTCAAGGACCCACAGCTACGTGACTAAACCCAGCAACCTACTCCCTGAGCACTGAGGGCCCCCCAGGCACGGCCACCCAACTCCTATCCTGATACTTTCACCCTCACAAGGGTTGTAGGCAGCTGGGGTAACTGGGGCTCCCAAGCGCAGTTGTCCCTCAACAGCCACATTCATAGCCTCCTTGCGCACACCGCCCACGGCTCTGAGCCTCAGCTGACGTGTAGCCGCCTCTACTTGCGTCACTGGCCCTTAGGCAGCTGTCCAAGCTGCCCTCAAGCCTCTGCCCCTAGGGCCAGGACTCAGAGTGGGCAACTGCAGGGTGAACGCGCCCAAGGCACTTCTATCCCCAAGAAGGCCAAAGACTTTCTGTGCCAGAGAGCCTCCAAATAAATGAACCTAGAATTCCCAACGGCTCCAGGACCAGCTCTGTGCCTTCTCTAGCCATCCCAGAACCACAAGGTCCCCAAACTATCCATTCGACCCTGGTCAAGTTCACAAGGATACTGTGGCTAACCAGAGAAGGTGTGTACATCCTCCCACACAATTAAGAAGTGAAGACTCCACATGGATTGATCACTCACCCAAGAAGATGCTGTCAACCTCTAGTCCTGGAATAAGACCCTAGACCCAGTCTGTGACCAGCATGCCAGAATCCACCCGCAAAAAAATGGGAGGTTTCTTATCAAACAGATGGACTTTCAGGATACTGTCCAGCAGGCGGGGCTGGCTCCCAGCTGCTAGGATCCAGAACAGTGCCCCTTCAGAAACAACAGAACAAGGCCTGAACCAAGCGGGCTGGGCTCTGAGTGGTGGCCCCTCTGGCACAATCCGTGCTTTGTCCCTGAAGCCTAAGTCAAAGCCCAGCCTCCATCCTGTTCAGAACCCTGGGCAGCCTGGTTCAGCTAGCATCTCTGGGCAAGGTCTTGTGGAGGCCTGTGGGCAGCTGTGGCCACGTTAGGCTTGGACCTCAGTCACCAGGCATATTAGCTACTAAGCAGGTGAGCTCAGGTCTTACTTCTATTCAAGCAAGCCCACTTATGGGCCCATGAACTTCCTAGAGAGTACAGGGCAAAATAAGGGACCCCTTCAAACAGAGGAGCACCAAGAGACCCTCATCTACCATAGTATCCCCAAGAAGGGCCATGACAGGCACCCTTACTTGCTCTTACCAGACACTGTATTCAGCTTTGGAGCCTCATAAAAGTCCCAAGGAAACCTCATTCCCAAACCCATTTGTAAATGAGGTCAAAGGCCTAACGCCCTTCTGCTATAGTTAGCAGCCAGCATACAGCCTTCAGAATCAGTGGCATAGAATTGCCTCCACTAAATTCCAGGTGACTACGGGACCTCCAGACCTGATCCACCAAGGACAACCTGAGACTCTCTGAAGGAAATACCCCCACTAGGTCACTGTGAAGGTATCCTCACTACTCTGCCAGAGTCCAGACAATGGGACTTTCTAGTGACATGAGTCACCCTTAATAATAGCTGCTGGCTATCCTGGGGAGGGCCAGCTGCCCACTGTGTGGTATAAAAGCAGGGTACCAAGGTAAGAAGGGGTTAAAGTGATATGCTCTCCCTGGCACACTCCACAAATACCATGGAAGAACCTAGGGCAGATAGAATGGTCAGGGCACCAGAACACACTTGACAGGCTGTGTCCAGGAGTGGGCCTGGCTGGTGTTGCTAACAGGTGGGGTACAGGCCTTGCCAACCTCACACTACTGTTCAGGTAACTTGACTAGCCTCAGAGAAGGGCAGTGCATGGCAAGTTAAGGGGCATCTACACACCAATGGCAGACGACGTCTGGCTACCATCAGAGTAAAGACAGCCAGGGATATGGAGGGACCTAGAGCCCCCAGAGCCTCAGCCCACCCACCACCTACTGCTGTGGTGGCTATGGCTGGCCACAATGGCATTCACCTCTGAGACCTGCTGATGATCTGTCAGAAACAAAGCCTGGAGAGCAGTGGAAAGAGCAGATTCTGCTTCGAGTCTCGGCGAAGGCTAGGCCCGCACCTACTTCAGCACAGCTGCACAGGACAGTTTGTGCCTCTGCTTCTAGACACAGTTCTCCCCTGAGCAGCAGCAGGGCAGAGACCTAGGCATGGCCCACTCTAGAAGTCAGCCCTTCATAGGCCTATTACACGAGGGCTCTGGTGTGTAGCCAGGCCCTGGACAAAGCCCACACAAGAGAGGCCCATGAGCACACCAAGGAAGGATCTGTGCAGGCACACGGCACATCCTGAGTGAGCACCCATAGTGTGCCTTTCCAGTACAAACATACCCCATCCCATGGCAGGGAGTTCAAGGGTCCATGAAAGGTTCATGCCAGTTTTCATCAGAGTAGGCAGAGACCCATGTGCATGGGGACACAGATGCACTGTGAGCCACCTCAGTGAGCCAGGACAGGATGGTTCCCCTGTGGTTCTCCAACCTCTACCAAGAGCACTTATCCTTCAAGCACACCTCCGCTTCCCTGGCCTCTGCGTCCTGCTGCCTGTGAAAAGCTCCCAGAGAGAAGAGGAGCTCCTGAGCAAGTATGAACTGTGGAAGGAGGGCTGGCAGTGCCCAGGTTTAGCCAGAGAGGAGCTGAGCAGGGCAGAAGACAGGCAGGAGAGCTGCATGACCCATGCAGCTCCCAGACCTGCATACCACCTGATCTGAGCTCTGAACAAAGCCCTGGGCAGGAGATAAATCATCCCCTGTTCCCAATAAGTAGAACTCTAACAGAGTGCTAGTTCTGAAGCCACGGTACCCTCATCTGTACAACTAGGTCAGATGGCCAGAGCCAGATGTGGAAGAAGGCTGTATAATTCCACGAGGGACTCACGGCAGGAGCCAGACAAACCTGGTGAGTGGCAATCACTGGGCACAACATGCCACCCACTTTCACTGCTGCAGAAGCCACCAGGCCCTTTCCACACAGCTTGAGGGGCCCTGGGGCTTGGCCCCACACAGCTTCCCCTCAACTCCTCACCAGCATGGCTCATCTACAGGGCCCGGCACAGCAGCCACTCACTGCGTGACTTTCAAAAACTGACCTGGTCCCAGCAGCTACCTTCAATCCTGCTTCTGTTCACTGTGTTGCCCTCTACCCATGAATATCAACATTCCTGGCCCTGTGACACCTACAGGTCTGCTACATCCCCACCTGTTTCTCTACATCCGTCTCCCTTCTCACCTGTCTCCCCGCCTTGCCCACCTATCCCACCCTCACAGCTTCTTCTACCTCAAGATTCCCCTGTAGCCTGCCAGTCATCAGAGCTCCCATCCAACCTCTTAAAGGCCATTCGTAAGTGTGAAATGGGTATTTCAGGTTTCTCAATCTGGCAGACCCTCCACTGACCTGTGAGCCCATTCAGTTAAGCTTGAAGGCAATCCCCCACTCATGCCCTTCTCTTGGCCTGACTGACCACTTCTTGCAGAGTAGGGGGCCCTGTCATCACCTCCTATAGTAGGTCTGTGCTGGCTAGTTATTACATCAACTTGACACAGACTAGATTTGGGGAGAGAGAAGAAGATCAATTGAGGGAAAAAAATGCCCCCACCAGACTGGCTTGTAGACAACCATTTTCTTGGTTAATGATTAATATGATAAATGCCCATTCCATTCTGAGTGATGCCACTCTTGGGTAGGCAGTCCTGGGGTGGTACAAGAAAGCAGGCTGAACAAGTCATGAGGAGCAAAACAGTAAGCAACATTTCTCTGTAGCCTCTGCTTCAGTACCTGCTTCCAGATTCCTGCCTTGCCTTAAGTTCTTGCCATGACTCCCTTCCCTGATGGACTGTGATGTGTAAGTTGAAATAAACCCTGTACTCCCCAGGTTGCTTTTGGTTATGGTGTGTAGCACAGCTATAGAAATCCTGACAAAGACAGGATCCTACAGGCCCTCCTGAGCTGTGGGCCCATGGAGACAGAGCTCCAGCATGGCAGAAGAGTAGTGAGGCTACACAGCCTATGTAACCCTCCTTCTGGTCCTGGTGCTACCTAGACTTGAGGCATCTCCCATTCCAATTCAGTCTCTAGGGGTGCCTCCAAAGGGAGGGATTGTCTCCCATCTCTGTAGGGGCCAAGTTTGGAAAGAACTAGGGGGAAAACACATCTTAGATCAGGGGAAAGTCCTGCAGAGTCCTGGAGTGCCCAGCCCAGCCCAGGAACCCCCCCAACTCCTGAAGAGCTTCTGTTGGTCAGGGTTCCAAGCATTCCAATGTCACTCAGCACCTGGACCCAGGGGGGGAAGTCATCAGAGGATATACTCAAGCCCTCCAAGGGTAGTTTAACAGGAAGAGAGATGACTGCATGACCACAGCCACAGCAGCCAGGTGCAAGGCCAAACACCAGCAAAAGTGATAAGAGAAACTCCCTGGGCCCAAGCCACCACCCATGGGTAGTCCAAAAGAAGGGGCAGATTGGATGCTCCAGAAAGCATAGAGGAGCCACATACTCCCTACCCCATCTAACTCCATGGAGGCAACATCTTGCGGTCCGTCTTCCTCTAGGTAACGTCCTTACACTACTCCACAAGGCTCACTGCCACCAGACTATCCCACAGCCCCAAGAAGCAGCTTATGTGTGGATAGGCAGACACAAGCAGAAAGAAGCAAGGGTTAGTGTTGAAATGAGCAGGTGGGTAAGAACTGCGAGCCATCTGTGTGTGTGTTCCCATGACATGTGGTCATGCCAGGAGAAACCCTCAGATCGGCATGTAAGCAGGGCAGAAGTGGACAGAGTCGAGCCTACACGCCCCATCAAGCTTTCCTGGCAAGAAGTTGGACTCTGCCTGATCCAGGGGTAGCACAGAAGGCTGAGACACAGCAATTCGGCTGGCATCTGGTGTTAAGTGGCCAGGCCCAGCAAATACAGTCAGGACCTACCTACATCCACCAGGATGACCTTTCAATAGCAGAGCAGGAAGACACACATGATGAATAGTCTCCTCAGCTGCACATTTGCACTCTGGTGGTCAGAAGTCAGGAGAGAGGGTGGTGTGCCCAGACGGCCCAGGAGCAAGGCTGCTCAGGGTCCTTCTAGATCACTGGCCATCATGGTGCCATTAACTACACGACCATGTAACGCCACAGAGAAAACAGGGAAGCCAGCCCCTACCCACAGGGTCCACAAGGCACCATGCATCATTCACTGCTATCATCACTTACACGCCCAGGGCTTCTTATAACAACGTTTTATTGGTAGGATAATTAGATTATTTTAATGCCTCCTGCATTCTGCTGCTCCAGGCCCTTCCCTCACACACTACAGTTGCTCATCCCAGGAAACATGCAAAACTCAATGGAACACCACCTGCCTATGCCTTACCCTCAGCCCCGAGTCCCTTGCTCAGTGACTTGGTGTTGACTGGTGAGCTTAGGGGTTGACTCCAGGGTGGGAAGATGTAGCTTCTGGGGTCCAAATATATATATATGCCTCCGTGACATCACAGTTGCAGGCCTCCAAGGGAACTCAGCCTGGTCCATCTCCTTCCCAAACATCTCCTTTACTACTGCCTCCCTGAAGCCCTGGGGTGCTTCTAGAGGACCCCTAAGCCCCCACCTGAACCACACCGCACCCTCCCGCTGTCCTCCACTCCCAAGCCTGCACTGGCTCTGGGGAACTTTTCCAAATGGAAAGGAGATGTGGGCAGTGCCAGTTGGACCTTTGGGCAGCCTGAAGACAGGCCAGTCCTGGGAGAAGAAAGAAAATGGCTGAGTCCCAGCCTCCCACAAAGACGACTGTGTGAATGCGCCTAGCTGACCAGATGAGGGGGCTGACTAAACCCAGCCCGTTCCAGAAAGCTGGCCAAATTCAAGGTAGCCGGGTTCTCTGCTAGTCTACGGGAAAGCTGTGCAGAGATGGAACCTGCCCAGCGAAAGACAGTGAGGACTCTTGGGGAGGTTCGTCTCTGCTGTAGGCCCAGGTCTGTTCCAACCGTCAGACGGGGATGTATGGCTCAAGCCCAGGAACTGTCACCCTCTACCTCCCCAGGGAAGCCCAGTGTCGCAGACGCTCAGGCTTGAGGCTGGGTGCAGAAGAAGGCGCTGTCCAGCTTTCCTAAGGTTCCTGAGCTGTCACCCCCAACCTAGGAAAGCCAGGCCAGGTCCTGCCGGGCGGTGGCCGTTGCCTGGAGGTGGGGGTCATGCAGCCGGGACGCAGCTGCTCAGGCAGCATGCCTATTAGCGCGGCAGACGGCAGATGGGCGCCCGCTCGTCCCCCTCCTCCCGCGGCACAATGGGCCCGGCGCTAGCTCGGGCGCACAATGCGGCCCCGGGCCGCGCACCTGCAGCGGGACTGCCGGGAGCCGCCAGGCCCGGCTCCTGCTGCCCCAATCGCCGTGCGCCCCAGGCCGCGCCGCGTGCCCTTGGGCTGCGCCCGCCCGCCCGCAACCGGTGGGCTGCGGGGCTCCACCACGGGACCCAGGAGTGCGGCGGACGTCGGCGCACCGCCGCCCATTGTTCGCGGCCGCCGGGCCGGGCCTGCAGCATCCCTGCTCTGAGGCCTCCCTCAGCCCCGCCCGGCCGGTCAGCACGGTCTCACCGGCCCCGCGGCCGCGCGCCCGCCCCCCACCCCGGCCCCGCCCGCGCCCCCAGCAGCCGGCGCGCACGCACCTGTCTGCCCCTTGCCCAGCGTCTTCTCCAGCCGGTAGGGCCCCACATACTGCGCGTGCTGCGCCCCGCCGCCGTCCTTCCCCGTCGATGTCATCGCTCCCGGGCCCCGCGCCGGCAAGTGGGCGCCCGGGCGCGCGGGCAGGGAGGGGCCGGCCAGCCGTGCGTCCGAGTCCGCCAAGCGCCGTCCGCGCTGACCCGGCCAGCGGCGCCCCCGGGCGGGCCGCGCCGCTCTGCGCCCCCGCCGCCCCCCACGCCGCGCCCGCCGCACCCGTGTGAGGCCGGGCCGCGGGGATGCCTCTCTGCCTCTCTGAGAGGACCCGGCGGGCGGGGGCACCAGGCTTCCGCCGCCACCTCCGAGGCCCGCGCCCCGCGCCCCCCAGCGCACGCCCGTCCGTGGCCGTGCAGCCGAGCCCCGCCGAGCAACCGAACCGAGCCGCTCAGCCGAGCCCAGACGAGCAGCCGAGCAGCTTCGAGTGCCGCCGAGCCCGAGCCGAGCCCGAGCGGGCGCCACCGGCCGCAGCTACCGTGACAAGTGGTGCTTGCAGCTGTCAATCGCAGCCATGGTCCAATCAGCGCCGTCCGCCTGGACCGCCCCGCCAGTCTCCAAGAGCGCGCTGGGCCGCTGGGCCGGGAAAGGCGAGATTGGGGTGTTGATGGGGCGGGGGCGAAGTGGAGGCCACGCCAAGGCCAGGGGCCTCCCGACTGTGCTCTCGCTGCCGGAGTTCTTGTCATTAAATGGAATGCTAGGGCGGTGCAGGCAGCAGGCCTCAGGGAGAAGTCCATGTGGCCGCCTTGGTCTGGGGGTTTCTCCCTGCACCCCTGGGTTTTGGGAGGAGTTTTCCGCCCCTCGCGAGAGTTTTGTATATAAAACTCAGCCGTTGAACCGTGGTAGGATGCCGCAGGCAGGTTTGGAGTGCTGGTCACCAGGCACAGGTGCTCCCTGCAGGGTGGGGATGTTCAGCATTGGCGAGGATACTGCTTGCGGGCCGGGTTTTGCAGACGGGGTGGAGATGCTGCTTTTACGTTGAGGTTCTGCATACAGCGTGGGTGCTGTGAGCAGGCTAGAGCTCTGAACACAGGTAGTGTTCTGCATATGAGGCGGAACGCTTCATGCGGATCGAGAGAGCTGTACACTGCAGTACCTAGAGTGCCCTGGATGCCATTCTCTACCGACTGTTCCTGTTCCCGTGAGAAAGGGGCCAGCATTTTCGCGGTGTGCCAGTAGACACCAGTACAGTAGGATCAATGAACTCTAGAAGAGGCACTCTGCGGCAGGGCCCCCTGGTGCCTCCAAGACCTTAGCTGCAGACATTTCTATATTTAAGATAAGCTGTGAGCCAAGGGGCTTCATGGCACCTAGGATCCCCAAAAGCCTCTGAAAATTGTATGGCCTTAAGGCCAGCAGTGGAAGCGGTCAGACCTAAAGGGACCCTCCTTTTCTTGCGTGAAACCCATGTGCTGTGGGTGGAAGGTGGTGGAAGAGGTGAAATGGGGCCCAGGCCCAGAACTTTCCAGATGTGGGTTATACTTCATGTGCACCTCAGTGGAAGCTGCATTAGTCCACGTGCCAGGTCAACAAGACCCTAGGTGTGAAATGTCACCTTCACCTTCAGCCACCTGCTTGCCCCTGCCCACCCTAGGTGTCATAGTGTCAGCTGAAGGAGGGCCTCGCTCTTTCCAGCACTACCAGGGAAGACCAACGGGGAGTGAGAACACTGTGGTCTGTTCACATGTCCAGTGTAAGAACAAACTCTCAGAACCGCTTCTCCTTCAAAGAGCTGGCCTGATCTTCAAAAGCGGTAGATTTAGGGTCACTGGGTACTAAGTGTTGTCCCGGAATGAGCAGCACTGGCCTGCTAATGGGAACACACAGGCAGTCTCCGAGGTTAGCCTCAAGCTGATGCTGGCACCACTGGGAGATTTTTCAGCAATGCATAAGAGTATTTGGGACCTTGCAGTAGAGTATTCAACAGGATTTGGACAGGGGTGATCAGTGGAAGTAGAACATGGGCAGGCGAGTCGGAGGACCAATGATCCTCAGAAGAAAGGAAAGGCTGTGCCCGGTCTCTATCCACTTGGGCCCTCCTGGTCAGCTGGGCCTCCCTGTCTACATTCCTACCTTTCCAGTGGCCTCAGCAGCCTTTGGTCTGTAGATTTCTTCATTTGGTTCCCAAAACTTTTATCTTCAAGACTGCTCTCTGCCTACCTGCAGTCTACCCTCTGTGTCTCAGTCTCTTCCCTTCTCTCTTGCTGCCCATTTTTGTGTGTGCATCCAGACAGCACCAATCAGCAGGTCTCCAGGCTCAGGTGTAGAGCCTCTGTCCCTTGGATGTGCCCTCCAGGAGCAGCTGTGCCCCTGCTCTACCTATGGCTTGGAAGCCCAGTGACTCTCTACTGCCAGGACTACCCGGAGCCTAGGCTCCAACCAAACCTGCTCCATAAATCTTCAGATTCTACATCTTTAGAACATATGTCACATACCCTACCCTATCTTTGTGAAATCACGAACACAAACTCTTTGACCAGTCTGCCGTCACCCAGGGTTAGTGGATCTGAGACTGAGGGGCATTCCAAGTAATGGTCAGCTAAGAGGCACTTGTGACTGTGGGTGCCATGGCTAGTGGGGCCCACTTGATCTATTGTGTTGAGGGGTAGAAGCTGTGAGGGATCCAGTGCTATTGAGCAGGTTGACCTGCTCCAGAATTAGAAAGGGAGACCCCTGTCCAAACCAGGGGGCTTCTCTGGCAGATTAACCTCCCACTACACCATTACATCTAGAATTATTTAACATAACCCAGGACCAACACCAGATAAAGGCAGGTTAAAAAAAAAAGGTAAGTGGAGCCCACTACTTCCAAGGATCTAGAAACAAAAATCCTTAACAGAGGATCAGCAAATTGATTCCAGCGATACATGAAAAGAATACTTGTGAACCTATAGGACTTTTGTCTAGGAATGCCCAGTTAATGCTTCAAACTAATTTTAGTAGGTTAGGCCATTATGCCAGGAAAAAAAAAACCCTATAATACACAGTCATTAAAAAAATGTTTCCCATTGCCTTACCTAGTGTCAGGGAGATCCCAGCATCCGTAGCGTGAGGGTCCTAGGGAAAGTCCTCTGTCTTTTCCACCTGCTTCTTTTTGGTTTTGTTTTGAGACAGGCTCTCTCCATGTACTCCAGGCTGACCTCAAGTTTGCCATGATTCCCCTTCCAAGTCTTGAGATTACAGGCATGTACTGCCATGCCTGCTTCTGCCTGCCCAGGGAGAGAGGCTACAGAGCATTTGGGGGGACAGTCAGGAGGGAGACAAAGAAGCCAGGAGAGGCTCAGAATTCCTGCAGACTGGGCTTGCTTCTCATTAGCCTGGCTAACCTAGAGAAAGAGAAAGGACTAGATAACCCCAAGACTAACGAACCTAAGTCCCAGGGCAGAGGCCACTACTTCGGAAGTGCTTTTACAGGGATTCAGCTGTGGGACCTGGGCTTGGGAGGGGCTTAGGGATGGCAGGTGGCCAAGCTGTAGGCCCATGTGGAGTGCGGTTGGGAAGGTGTCCCTCCACTTATCTTCACTTGTTCCTCCATCCGGCCTATTATTCCATTCACATTTGTCCAAGAAGAAAACGAGGCTAAGAGAACACAGCGCTGGCCTTGGGAAGGGTTGTACAGCTCTCCGAATGTGGATAAGAGACTGGCATGTGGATGCATCTGAAGAGGACCACAAGGTGCTGTGTGCTGTTGTGAGAGCAGGCTAGAGAGTCTCATTTAAAAATTGGTGCTTTTGTTCCTTTCCTCCTTTACTTTCTGGCACACGGGATATTGTTTTATGGCATCTGGGCCCCCCACTGTTAGGGCAGGGGAAGCCAGAGCCAGATGCAGGATTATGGGGAGCAAGGAAAGGAGACATTGTTTCCAAGGCCTCCTAGATCAGTTTAAAGCATTAATCCCTTTCCTGAGAAACAGCCCAGGTCCCGAATGCATTCCCTAGGAGACAGCACCAGGGGGCCCTTATCCTGGCTCCTTACTGTCTAGTACATACAGTAAGGCAACCAGAGGGCAGGCTGGGAATATGCACCCACACCCTCCCTGGAAGGAAGAGAAGGAAGGAAATTTGCAGTGGTGGTATTAAACAAATGCAGTAAATGCAAGGGCTGCAGTTGCCAGGAGCATGCATTATTTTCTCTTCCCTCCACTCCTTCTGGAGCAAGCCATAAAGAATTGATGAAGAGAGAAACTGTGTCCAAGGCAATTGAGCAAACACTGTCTGCATGGAGTCTTCCCAGACCACTGGTTACAGTTGAATCAAGACAGAATGGTAAGCTGTCCCTTCCTCCACAGCGGATTTTCAGTTCCACCCTCCTTGTATTGACTCATTTAATGAGATGGCTTCCGAGGCAAAGGTGAGGCCCCAGCCACAGACCTGCTTTGAGGAGAGGTGCCCTGCCTAGCATTCTCATCCCGCCTGCTCTTGCTTGTAATGAGACTATTTATGGTTTCAATTTAGTTTTTATTATTATTGCTGTTTGCTTTTCAGAGTTTAGAGATGTACATCAAGGCATCTCCCGCCTCAGACACCTCCAAAGCATTCCTCAGTTGCCAGGGAAGAGCGTCTCAGTCACTGATAATTAAAGTCAACATCTCAGCACATTGAGTCAATTTCTTGAAAGTCTTTTGTGCAACACCAGGTAACCCTGTGTGTCAGTTCTCCATACCCAATAGCTGGCAGGCTTCCTCTTTTGCAAAGCAAACGTCTCATGAAATTTGCATTTAATAAAGGTTTTTTTCCTGCCTTTCTTGGGAACCTCCGATACCATGGTCCTCTCTTGGTCCTGACCTGACCATTTTCCAAGTGAGGGTAAGGAGCTGCCTATGGTTGTCATGGCTACTGAGTGTGCATTGAACTGTCCCATGTTTGCTCATACATGAAGAAATATGAATCTCGTTTCACTCGAGCAGTGTGGTTCTTGAACCTCCAACTCCTTCTGTGAAGAAGCCGCAGAGCCCTGTCCTCCTCACCCTCTTCCTCAAGGTCCAGGGTGGGAACAAACCTGGGCTGTGAGCTGGAGCCCCACAACAGCCCTGAGGCTGGGTGTGCCTCAGACATCAAGCCTTTTATGGCTGGGTATAGTTGTGGGGTCTCATAGAAACCCACAGTTCTCCCTCTCAGGTAAGGATCTCTGCAGAGAGACCAGGTGTTTATAGGGTGCTAGTCTTAGAGGGCCGCCTTTTCAAAGGGCACCTGTGGGCGCCCTGATACTCAGGGGGAGGGCATTGATGGTCCTGCAGTTCTCGAGGGCTTGAACTTTCCTCTCCACCCCTGGCTACCCTCTGCTCAGTAGTCATTGTCCCTCACTTCCTCCATAGTATCATTCAACACAACAGCAAGGCAGCTGAAGGTCTCCCACATCCTTTGGGGTCCAGCCCCACCATCCTCACCTTGAGAGCAAAGGCTCATTGCTCATTGTCAAGGCCACCATCCCTCCTTGTCCCTCTTAGCCCTGACCCTCTGGGAAGCTTGAAATCTGCACAGTGCCTCCTTGTAGTCAGAGTCCCCTGTATATCCCCTAATCACCATTTGATCTCTTCCCATCTCACTCCAAGCCCCCTACCCTGTGAGCCTTTTCCTAACATGTACCAGTGTTAAGGCGAATGCCAAACACACCCTGAGCACCTCCTGAACAGTTGTATCTAGGTCCTTGCAAAGCCAGGGCTCAGACAGACCCAGGGCTGCGAGAGGAGTGTTGTTCCCTGGCTTTCCCTAAGGCTCCGTCACAGAACTAGCACCTCGTCCTCTGGGTAGGCACCGGTGCTGGATGTGACCAACAGACCTGCCTGGCTAGGCCAGCGTACAGGGAGTGACCACAGACTTGCACCTGACAGACTGCTGTGTTTCCCTCACGGCTATAAGGGGGACAGATCTCTGGTGGCTTCTCCAGGTGTGACATAGGGACAGAGGGACTCTAAACGACACCCCGGAGTCACAGCACTGAGCCACAGGCCAGCTGTCCTGCACACATGCTTCCACTGCACACATGCTTGTACTGCAACGCCTGGGGTTGTTGATGGCTGTGTCATACTATGTCTCTGGTGACAGACTAGGGTTCCTGCCACCCCTCCTACCCCAGCCTGGTGACCCCGGGCCACAGTCCAGACAAGCACCAGAGCCCCTTGGCAACTCTATCCATTTCTATTTCCCACAGCCCATTTCCCTTCCTGATAGGTCTTTCAGCCCCAATGTCTAGAAGCAACAGAAAGCATCTGACCTCCCCCATGTCAAAGACAAACAGCAGACCAGAAGGAAAATTGAGAGCATTTTATTTTCATTAAAACATATCAGATACTAAGAATTGTGTTTTCCTAATCACAGCGCTGGGCTTGAAGCCAGGGCATCTCTGCTGACGTCAGCTGTGTGTGGAGGCAGGCAGGACCCAACCCACTATTGGTTGAGCTGACACTTTCAGAAGCTGCTCCGTTTTCCTGCGAAGCTAGCATGGCCTAGGGTTTGGGGGGGGGGTTCATCCCCTCCACCTGTGGCTGAAGCTATAACTCTTCTTGATTGTAGACTTCTACACACCTTGCTATCCACCCACAGTTGAGAGCTGCAGACACTGCTGCATATAGTGCCTGCCAGGGACTAGTCGGAAGGGGTCCAGGACTACAACAAAGACCGAGATGCCCATCAGGTGGCTATAGTCCATGGGCTTCTAGAGCCACAGGATTCCTGAGCTCATGGCAGAACCCCAGGAAACAGATGTTACTGCCATCTTACCTCCTCACCGTGCAGATTCTGTCAAAAGCCTGCTGGGGAGGCTGGGCCTGGGGTACAGCAGCCGCTTCACTCCTGTCCTCCTTTGGCTATGAGGCTTGTGTCATTCCCCCCCCCCCATGCCTATTGGTATCTCAGTTTCCATAAAACAGGCTAATTCTTCACAAGGTTTCTCAAGGCTGGGGTGTGGGTAGGGCCAAGGCAGAAATGGGGAGTGAGAGCTAGTCCGCTGTTCTCGTTCGAGAAGACCCAACAACAACCACAAAATAAGGCTCTCCTGCCCCATCCCTGAGCTTAAAAAACAATCTCTCTTAAAATCAGAGTTTGCTGTCCTGTACAGCAAGACAGGCCCCATGATCAGGATGAAGCAAGATTCAGGACCTCAGTGCTAACTGGCTAGACTGTCCCAGGCAGGAAGCAGCCAATGGTTTGTGAGTGGGTGTCCTCAACACCTCATAGGCCAAATAATCATTGTCATCATGACTAAGGTAGAGATCAGGCAGAGGAGGTCCTGGGAGGCTCAACAGAAGTTCTAGGTAAGTCCCATTTGGTTCCTTCTTCCTTCGGGTCAACCAGTGTGCATCCCTGAAGCTTTGTAACTTGGGTGAGAAGAGGTCAGCCTCTTGCTGTGACACAGATCTCCCAAACAATGGCACAAAACAACTGTTTATGGCACTTAAGGTATGAAAATCCAGCCCAGCAGGCCCAAGCTGGGAGACAAATGGCTGGGTCTGGAATCTTCCAATCATAGGAAAGTGTGTTCTCATACTGCATTAAAAAAAAAAAAAAAAAAAAACAGCTGGGCGGTGGTGGCGCACGCCTTTAATCCCAGCACTCGGGGCAGAGGCAGGCAGATCTCTGTGAGTTCGAGGCCAGCCTGGTCTACAGAGCTAGTTCTAGGACAGGCTCCAAAACCACAGAGAAATCCTGTCTTGAAAAAAAAAAAAAATTCAAGAATAGGTAAAAACATCTGAACAGGACTCTAG